>NC_056712.1:8474332-8774332 GCF_018831695.1 Puntigrus tetrazona
CATCTCTGTTCATCTGCCTTTATTAATGCCATCTCACTCAATGCCAGTCATTTCATCTCAATGTGGAATTATTCAGAGCATCACATCCTGCACATGACACACACACACACACACACACACACGCACGCAGCATGGAATCCAGATGGCTAATTATCAGTTCATAATCTCATGCACATAGAGGTGTTGTTCTGAGAGAGAAAGAGAAAGAGAGCAATGATGATAAATGAAAACAACGTCTCTGGAAAAAAAAAAAACAACAACGGAGAACGAACGGAAAAGAAGCGAATGAGACATACTCTAAATCATTTTAAAGCTCCGACACCCAAAGAAAGAAGGAAAGTGTGATTGAAAAAGACAGAAAGAAAATTAAATGTAGCAGAAAGAGGAATGAAGGAGACAGTCGAGGACATTTCGGTCCCATAATACCTCATAATATTACACAGTCGGTTAGAGAGCCATATGTGTGACTTTAACAAACACTCAGACAGACAGACGGATAAAGAGATAAAGGGATAAGCATTGAGGTCACGTGAGACGCAGACGGCTCCGTTGCCGTTCAAACCATCAGAGACGTGAGCGTGTGGCTCATCTGCTCGCTGAAGCTAATGGAGTTTGATACACAGCCATCTATTATTCATGCTGCTAGACTCCTGAACACACCTGTCTGTCTGTCTGTGTGTGTGTGTGTGTGTGTGTGTGTGTGGAGTCAGAGGAGTCAGAGATGTGTTTCTGCACTGAAGTGTCTTTCTGTTTTCACACTCGCTCTCTCCATGCAAAAAAAGTGGACTGAATTGCAAAATCCAGTCATAAAAATGGAGTTTAAAATATAACATGGAATGTCATGGAATTTCAGACTCTGCATAAATAAATCAAAAGTTGGGGCATGCACTTATTCAAATCGTAGACTAGGGTCTGTGAATATTAAAGCACAAAGCACTGTAAATCCGTGTCTCGGTTTGCTGTATTATACATACTGATCTGATGAGATATGAACATTTAAACTTCTTCACTTCCACCAGCATTTCATGGTTTCATTTGAGAAGAGCTATTATCAGACACAGACAGAAACACAGTTTTCATGAGAAGCTGTCAAAATAAAAGCAAATTACCACAGAAGTACATTGCTATGGTGGAAGATAATGTACTAAAGCCTGTTTTGCAAAAAATATATATATTTTTGATTGTTTCATTTTTCATTTGAATACATTTAAAAAGATTAGTTTTATGCATTTATTTGATTACAGAATCCAGAACGATTGTTCAATTCAGAATGTTTTACTAAAAACAATAAAATGAAGCTTGGTGACCAAATAAACCACATTATTAAAGTTTTATTCTATTTAAATTATATTTATTAAACCTTTTCTTATTAATCAAATTTATTAAATCCAATAAAATAAAAATGACAACATGGAATTTAATTGAATAAATCATTATGAAGTGTTAAAATTACATAAAATTCAGAATTATATATATATATATATATATATATATATATATATATATATATATATATATATATATATATATATATATATATATATATAAATATGTGTGTGTGTGTGTGTGTGTGTGTGTGTGTGTGTTTCAGTTGATTATTAAAGTTTAATTAAACCATTAAAACCAATTGAAAGTTATACTGATTTCATAGGGCACTGTTATTGTGAAGATTACAATTTTTCAGGGCCCTAGATGTGACTCAACAAAACTAGAGCACTTCCCTTATAAACCGAGAGCAGGTGACACAACACGTGTGAACTAAAACTCACATTCTCATCACTGAAGGTGAAAATAAGCAACACAATGCCATAAAACTAGAGCGTTGCCTTTAAAATCAGCTCTTTCCGCTCTCGTGCTTCTCACGGGACACCGGGCACACTTACACACACTATATGGGACTGTCCGGACACCTTTTGGGTAAAGGTAGCCGATACCATCTTCACTAACCAGCACATCTACTGCATCCACTTAACAGCGACTCTCAACCCCCATTAAAGAGAGAGAAGCGCAGCCGGAAAAATTAGCATTTAATGTTCAACATGACAGAATTAGTGCACTCGCTTTATAATCATCTAAGCAACGCGACTAGAACAAACCCGTTAAATGCAGAAGAGCGAAACTGGAACGCTCCGGTTTTCGAACATGCTTGCCGTTGACGTGTCAGTCGCTCTCACGAGCGAGTGCCGGAGCGTTAAACTTCATGTTGTGATGATGTAAAGGTAATTCAGGCTCCCTTTCTCTAGGGCGGAGAGGGCGATAAGCAGCGGCTCATAATAGCGTTCTCATCTCTGCTCTCTTGGAGATGAGCCCGGACGTAAATACAGGTAAAAATGAAAGCTGGAATAATGGCTGTGTCTTATCTCCAGGGATGTTCTTATTGGCTGCTCTGAGAGCATCGGGACATTGGGACACACCGAGACGTCCGATAAAGCACTAATGGAGTCGCTGCATTAACATAGACCCAGACGAGGCGAGCACTGTATTACGCTCAGACAGAGCAAGAGATGGGCAGGTTGTCAGTGATGCGTAAACACAAGGACCGGCAGGTAATCAAGTTAATTGATCACGAAGAACTGCATTTGCACTGCCGTTCAAAAGTTTCTGAACCTTCGATCTGAACACAAAAACAAGCTTTAAACACAACATACAGCGGATTTTGACTAATACCTTGATCTTATCGATATCAATATCCCAGTAGTTTAGATAATGATCCTCTGCTATGATTTTCTTACACACAAACACCACAACAGCAACGTCTACGATCCGAAACATTTTTTCAACTACGTAAAATGCGTTAATAATCAGTTGACAAACAGATATTAATCATCTGGCACAGTTTAGTCTACATTAAAGCGTGAAGTGCTTTTACTGCTTTGTCTGTTTTTGTTATCGATATGACACTCAAGATTGAGCGCTGAATCAATGTTCCTGAGTGGAAAACAAACCTCTCTTTAAGCTCGCCTGCAGGAGGTCAAGCTCGCTGACATTAAGGCCAAACTAAGCCTTTTTTTGTTGGTTTTGTTTTGCTTTTCTGAATGGAAATGAATTGTGCTGAGCACATATTCACAGATTTATTTCAGTTACATTTTTATAGATTTTAATTCTGGTGTTTCCATATTAATTTTAGTATTTTTATTCGTTTTTGTATGATATATATATATATATATATATATATATATATATATATACACACACACACACACACGAGTATATAAACTAGAATAATTCTGCTTGTAAACAAACTTAATCAAAAGCAACGAACATTACCTATTCACATCAAGTGATGACATTGCAAACGTAAAAAATCCATATTCACATGGCAATCAGATCATCGAAATAAGCATTAAAGAGAGCGCAAGCAACATGACGCAATGAATGAAATCACTGGTGAGGGAGATATGGTCAGGAGGTCACACAACACCTGAGCTGTTTATTAGTTTATTCTGCTCAGAGTCATCGAGAATAATCAGCAGATGGATCTCTGACACCGATTCATCAGCTTTGTCTCTCTCTGCCTCCCTCGTTCGGCTCAGAATCTGTCATTTTCCCGCAGGTCTCTGCGGAGACGGGAAAAACTCTGACGTTGCCATGGACACCTGGCAGAGAGTTGGGCACTCAGGATTCTTCTGGTGTCTGATGGGCAGCGTTTAGCTCAAATCCTCCAGAGAAGAGATGTGTGTGTGTGTGTGTGTGTGTGTGTGTAAGTGCTAGGTGCAAAATTACATTTCTGTCTCACCTGCCATCGATGGGTGAATTGCAAAGTTTTTATTTTTTACTTGCGATCTGATTTAGCAATATTTTGTTCACATCTACATTTTGCACATTTTATACATTCTATCAGATAGCGACATGAGTGCAGTACTGTCAATACTGCACGGAATTTGCATTATTTACATCAAGGAACGGAAAGAAAAGTGTGTATATCAGTCTTGTGAGACGTCGCCTTCTGAACATGCGGGGATTTTGTTCGACATATTTTACCTCTAACAGATTAAAGGCACAGTATTGTAAGTTTTCGCTGCTAGTGGTTTAAATGTTTAAAACAATAACAAAGGCGTAGTTTGACGATGCTGTGAAGAGGGGCGGAACCGCTGGGAGATGTCGTTTTCACTATTAATAGATTCATATTCACGAATCGTGTTCACAGATGAGGCAATGAATTAGCTGTACCTTCCACAGCTTCCTTCAGTGCTCAATAAATTATACAGAGAAAGCAAGCAAAGAACATTTACATTGTCAAGGAACATTGTTGCCGGAGATTAACCAAAAAAAAAATCTCCCCTTGTAATCGGTAAAGCTGTCTATTTACTGTCTGATGAATAAATCACTCACTTCCTACTCACATCCGCAATTGTTTATGATAAGGGAAGTCACAAGCTGAATTCAGTCGGTTTGTGAGAGCATGCACTCACCATTGTTTCAGCGATGACTCATCTGAGTGCCTCAGGTTGGCCATTCCATTCATAAGCTCAACAGACTCGCGTGTGATTGGTTATAATGCGAAAAAAAAAAAGATTCAACACTGAGCAGATTTAATGCTGCGGTATTAGTTTTGTTTCAATCATGCGTTACCCTTGAAAATGTGGGTAATTTGAAGCAGCACATCTGGTTCGATATTTAGATCAATCGGAATTGTTTCTTGAGCAGCAACTCAGCATATTATAATGATTTCTGAAGGACCGTGTGACAGTGAAGACTGGAATAAATGAAATTACACTTTACAACATATCTAAATACAAAAGACCGTTTTACTGAATTTACTGTATTTTTTATCAGCTTCTGTAAGATGCAATCTTTCAGTCTAAATGATTCCAAACTTTGTTTTTAATTGTGATTAATCCAACTTTTTGGCCAGCAGTAGCCAGAGCCAGTTTTCCTGACATCTGCTGCTGTGCAAATCTTGATGTGTCCAGATAAGCGGTCAGTGTGACCTGTAACACGCTCCACTTTCTACTCATTACAGCTCTTTAATGACCAGATGATACTGAAATTAGCCAAATTCATCAGAGCTGGAGCGGCCCTGTCCTCCAGACTCCTGACACCAACTGATCGTTCAACTCATTAAGACATTTAAACGGCTGTGCAACAAACTCCAAGTGAGCATTTGACTTGAATGCTAAAGTTAAGAGGTTAGTCTTGTTATCGTTTACTCACCTCACATCATCCCAAACCTGCAGAACCTTCTCTCTTCAGTGAAACACAAAAGAAGTTATTTAACCAAATAACGCACGTAGCACTTTTTTTTCTAACAACAGTATGCCGTCAAGCTCCAAAAATGACAAAAAAGCACCATTAAAAGTAGTTCTCATGACTACAAAGCTATCGTATGGCTTCAGAAGGAGCACGCGTGTCATATGGACTCCTGTTAATGGGGCTTTTTTGTCATTGTTGCAGCTCGACAGTACCGTATGCTTTCATATAATACAGCACTCTGGACATTCGGCCTCTGATCTCCTTTTGTGCTCGCCAGAAGAAAGAAAGTCACGCAGGTTCGGAACGACGTGAGGGTGAGTAAATGATGACAGAATGTTCATTTCTGGATGAACTATCCATTTAAAGGAACAAAGCTGGAGAAGCTGGATCAGAGCTGCTGATGTCAGGCTGCGGTCTTTGGTCTCCATATCTGCACAGAGCCAATCAGACAGAAGAACTCTTATCTGCTCCTCCAGCGAACACACACTTCACTTTCACATCACACACGCACACACACTAGAGATTTCTGTAGATCCGACTCTCATCAATACGTTTGTGTGTGTGCTGGAGAGAAAAAGGTGTGGAAAGGGTTTCTATTGTAGCCTTGACTGAATCGCATCCATTTACTGTTCTACGTATGTGTGTGTGTGTGTGTGTGTGTGTGTGTGTGTGTGTGTGTCAACAGGATCATTCGTTTCAATTCATCTAAGAGCTTCTAAACACATCAGGCTGGAATTACCAGAAAAATATCTGCTATGAAACATTGATATGACATCTGATATCAGGATAACACCTGTTTCCCATTACCACAACAGAGGGCCAAAGATTACACACACACACACACACACACACTCAAACACATGTTTGCGGATAGAAACCTAAAGGACCTTAGAGAGGAGACAATGAGAGACGGGGCTGGAGAACATAAAAAGAAAAGAGACTAGATAAGATGGAGGGTAGAGGAGAAAAGGAGAGACTGAACAGATCCATGAATAGGAGGCTGAAGTGCATATAAACGATCGTCTTTGTGAGAAAATCGTTCGTGTGTTTCCTACTTTACAGAAGGCATGATGCATCGCAGCTTAAGATGAACCAACATGAAGAAGACAAAGAGAGAGAAAACGGCTGTCTGTGGATTTGTCTCTCTGTAAATATCCGTTCACGTAATCATTTTTAACAGCGCAGCAGTAATGTCCTCCTCGCATCCTAACCGGGCTGTTAAGAAGCACTCTGTCTGTCCACAACGAACACAAGACAGATTAGAGAGCGTCGTGGTATAACACAAACCTCAATGTGTGTGGAAACATCTCAGTCCAACAGCAACCAGGACTCATCTGAACGGGATTCTATTATACCAAGACACCGTTACAACTAGAATTACAGGCGTCTCAGGTGATCTGTAGGTATTAATGTGTCTGGATTGGACAAGAGTAAAGGAGCGTCTGCTAACCAAACACAATCATTCTGTCAAGACAAGAGTGGCTTACACAGAGTTTACCAGACACAACCAACTATAGACCGTTGGTGCACAACCATCCAACAGTACACAACAGAAAAGCCAAGAAACTTCAGTAACAAACACACACACATATATATTAAGGGTGGCACGATACATACCTACATACATACCGTGCATGTAGCCTTACAAAGAATTCACGCAATCCTTTGTATTTTCATTTTAATTTTATTTCATGTTTTTATCATTTTTAACTAGCAGGTTAGATTGACAAAAGTTAAGGTATAAAAGCTGCATTCAGTGTAAAAAAATGTACTAAATGTGTATTATAAGCGAGTACACCATAAATCTGTTTTCCAAACAGTGTTTTTGGCTAGTCCTTAATCACTACAGTACACCTAAAATAAGTGTTTACACTCAGACTGTTTAGACTGGTTAGGGTAGGCACCGCTGTGAAGAAGTCCAGTAACAGAGAGGAGTAGTTCCAGCTACAATGTTCTTCTCCAAGAGGAACACAGTACTTTTTATTAAGTGCTGGAGCGCCAAAAGCTTTAAACAAACTTCAAGCGATATTATTTAATCAAAACTACATAAATATTTGTGTGTATCTCCCTATTTTTTACTATGTTTCTTCACAAATTAAGGCAGAAAAACCTCAGGTAGATAGAGAACAAACTACATGCATGCACTATAGTTGTAGTATATACTGTCCGTCAGGATGACTGCCCTTAAAAGTGCCGCGTGTCAACCAATCAGTACACAGAAAGCAGAGGGCGGGGTTTTCCCAAGAGCTCTCATTAGAAACAATACCGCTGATTTTTGTTGTTGAGACAAAGACACAGTTTCTGTTTTTCTGCATTATTAACTCTCTTACGAGCTTCTAAGCCCGTTCATCTTTCCACAGACTAACACATTCATCTGTACCCACACACTTACACACACACACACACACACACACACACACTGCAAATGAGACTGAGCACCTCATATGGTTCTGTTTGAACTATTATAGGCTCATATGAGAGAGATACAGAAAAGAAAAACACCACTAATAAAGCATCTGTGAACATCATGACAACAGCTCTCATGTAAAACACACAAACTCACCTAAATTCACAAGACCGTATACTATCAGATAGATACCAAATAAAAATAAAACTGCATTTCAATGGGGCATTAAATTGAACCAAAATTAATGCAGCAATTAGTGCTTTATTCTCTCAGACTCGTGTTGTTTTCTTAAATCATTTGCGTTGTGATGCATGCTTTAACTGGGTCCGGTATTGTCATGCTTGTTAGTGTCTAATGACGCTCGGTCATTTTAGGTCGTAATTGGGCAGGTGTGTGTAAGAAACGAGAGGACTGTGCTGCTTTATTAAATGCAGGATTTGTAGTGAGGCAGTGCAGCAGAAGCAAGTGTGACTGGTGCTTTTTAATGAGTCAGGTCAAGATTGTGTGTGTGTGTGTGTGTGTGTGCAGATATTTGTAAACGTGTGATCTTTGGCCCTCTGCTGTGGTAATGAGATGCAGTTGTTATCTTGATATTAGAGTTCTAGTGAAGATGTTGTATTTACGTTTAATACAGCAATAAGCTGCTTGAGGCCACGTGTTACGCTAAAGCAACCGTTCAACTAAAAAAATGAAATCTCTGTCATCATTTACTCACGTCAGACTTTATTTCTACTGCGGATCACAGGAGATGTCAGACAGAATGACAGTCACCATTCACTTTCAGTGGATAAAATGATGCAACAAAAAAGCAATGATAAAGTCATGTAAAAGGCGTGCATGTGTGTTTTATGTTTTGTATCTTATTTGATCCATCAGTCTTCAATGGCTCACGGAGCCTGAAAAAAGTCAGAATATGGAAAAAAAACTAGACTCAAACGGAGCTAAAATATGCAACTTAGTGAAAATGCAGATATAATTAATGTAAATCAATTAGATATTTATAACAGTATAGCAGATATATCAGTATCAGTATCAGCAGACTGATATAATCACGTAAATATCAGTCGTTTCTCCATATCTCCCTTAATATCTTAGTAAGAAAGTAGTTTGATGATCAAAACGTATAATGCAATACAATTCAATAATGAAAGCTAAGCTTGCATCATCAAAAATCTGTACAGTTTATAAAGCAAAAAGAAACTTGAAGCATTTTTACTTGAAAAAAAACTACAGTGCCAGTCAGATGAGAGAGAGCATGCAGTGGATTGTGTGCAACAGGTTTAACAGCAATGTTTTGATCTATTAGAACTTAGCGTTATATGGTTATAGGGATATTTTTAGTCAAAATCTCACTTATTTTCCTCATAAAGATGTAACACACCAGGTTGGCCCTATATGTTGTCAAATGAGGGTTAAAAGCAACAGTAGAGACTATTCACGTGTGCACAAAAAGATCACATGCATGCATATGAATATGGCTGATTGTGTATGTGTGTTGACCTTGATTACACTAGCAGTAATACGTGTGTGTCATACTGTCAGCTAGAGTTCTCAAAACACCTGGTACTTTGGTAAATATTAAGCCGCGAAAATCGATTCAAATATGAATCCTGCACGTTCTGTGAGTCTCTGTGTCAATGAATGAATGGCAAAGATAATACATATTTACATGTTTACTATATACAGCGTCATATCATATACACACAGAAGCGGTAAGGTATTCATAATAAAAGTTTGATTTAGATTTTGTGCCAGGAATACTGTTAAAAAAATTAATCAGTAAAAAATTACACAATATTTATTTTGAATTTTAATAATAAATGCTCTTTATTTAGCCCAAAAAAGTGTTTTATCCTTTATCACTTGTGGAAAAACACAATTTTAAATAAATAAAGAATGGCACAGATTTTTGCTATTTTATTTTTGTTTGACTTAACATAAATCAAAATGATGTTTTTTAATAGGTATGTTCTTGTGTTTTGCTTTGGTACCGAAAATGGTACGATTTTTACCGCCATCGGTATCGAATACAGAAATGTTGGTACCGTGACAACGCTATCGTCAGACGTAGCTGTAAAAAAAAGCCTGTCAGGATGTTGTGCATGAGAGTGAGAACTCTATTACCACACAGACACACACTCTTCACACTCACTCTGTGCCACTTGAGAGATGGAAGTAATTCTGAGTGTCGGAGAGCCACAGATGCAGAGATGAGCTCTTTCTCCTCCTCTATAAACTGAGAGTGATGACCTGTCTCTGCCTTCCACTTCAAAACAAACTCACGAGTTCAGGCCCACCTGAGACCCGCTACCCCTGTGTATGTGTGTTCAGACGCCCCGACGCACACACAGGGAGATGACGGACAGCAGCGGGACGCTTGACATCAGCCTAGAAAACCTCTACTTTTGATTTTCCATCAGGCTTGGTACACGATGTAACTACAGAAGTGCCGAGTTTTAAATGAGAATAATATTGAACCCCTTTGGTCATTTTTAAACGCGATGCTTCTGGTCTAATCAGATTCAGTGATCTATGCTAAGCTATGCTAAAAGTGCTATCGCCAGACTTGGAGATCGGCTGAATGGATAACGGTAAAACTCAACTTTTTAACTGTTGAAGAATGGGCCTTTTTCCAAAAAAAGTGGAGCGTTCCTTTAAAGCGCGGCCATTACAAAACTACTGAAACACGTAAGAAAAAAAACTCTTCATCACTTCAGAAATATTAGCACTAAAAGTGTCTGACCGTGACTGTACAAGGAGCGTTTATATTCAGTGGCGTGAGCACTGAGAGCTGGAATCCATCTAGCAAAGGACAAATGTAGCTAATTTTGCAAGGACAGTCTGGCGCTTTTCACTCACAGCCTGTAAGCATCTACGTTTTCATATTTAAAGGATTTGCTGTTGACTATTTAAAGGCGAGCTTTGGGCAGTGTAGAGTTGTGCTTGTTGTTTCTCCAAACACAAATGCAAATATGTGAGACGTGATGCAACAAGATGCCTAAAAAGACGGTATAAGTCATTAAAACCACTAATTATGTCCCCACTTGATACAACAAATGCCTCATTTATGAGGGGTTTTATTATTTTTGTATCACTGCACCAGACACAGCATAACGTTATGGTAAGGGGTGTAATATTTCCATCACATGCTTGAGGTATTCAGCCAATCACAATGCACTGGACAGCTGGCCAATCAGAAACCTCTTTTTTTAGAACAATGAGCTTTGCACAAATCGACACGTTTCAGGAAGGCAGGATACAGAGGAGCGACAATAATGTACAGCATGTGAAAAATAATGTGTTTTTTGAACTTTAACCCCCATAAACACTTTGCACCGCACCAAATACACCAAATATTTTTAGCATCATAGGACCCCTTCAACTTTCACAAGAAAAAGACAAGCTTCTTAGACCAGAATGTATATATACATCCATACAGAAAGAAAGGGATTTGTATATTTTTATAGACCTCAAAGACCGTTCTATCTGGATAAGAGGTGGAAAAAAAAAAACACTTCTTTTCATTCCAATTCAAATTCCAGTTCAACCGGAGGGCAAAACTGCAGCATTTTCAATCTGTTTCAAGCCACAAATATTTATATCACCTTAAAAAAAAGAAATATAAAAACATAAAAAATAAAGACAATTACATAACAAGGAAAGGTGTATGAAACTGAATATTTGTGTGAAATATAAACATATTCCAATATTTTGGAGGCAATAACAAACAGCTGAGTTTTAGCTTTTTTGAATTATTAGACCATTAGTATCTCGCTCAAAAATGAACAAAGAGTTTTGATATTTCCTAAAACTTACATCGTGGCAAAATCATCATCATCATCAGTTCCCTGATTATTACGCTGTACGAGTGTATACTTCCTAGCCACGTCGGCCTAGAAAATCGAAACCTTTCATTTTCACGGTCTTAGTACACGACGTACCTACAGAAGAGCCGAGTTTTAAACAGGAAAGATATCAAAACTCTTTGGTCACTTTTGAGCGAGATGCTAACATTCTAATCAGGTTCAACCATGAACGTTCTTTATAATGTTTACAAAAAGCCCTTGATTGTTTACACCATCACGAAATGTAACGCCGTTCAGCTCTGATCTGCTAGATGCGACGATAAGCCATGATATTACCATATCGTTCAAACATTAAAACCATGACTTTCTGTAAAGCAGAATGTGTATTGTGATGAAAGAAAAGCCTCAAAATACACACACAAACATTTCACCAAAGCAACGCACTCCAGCTGTATGGCATCGGATGAATTAGCGATCAGTTTTAGTGAAGGATAAGTACCTGGAAAAGCGTCTGGCCTCTCAGACGGCTCTTAGGCTTTTGATTGGCTATGAGAGGTTTGTGTGACTTTAGAGAGCGCCGGACATAATTACCCTAAATGAACCAAACCCTCTTAATCAACACAAGAGCCACCAATCACCGGGATGTAATTGGAAATGCCGGTGTGTGCGTGTGTGTGTGTGTGTGTGCTAGCCACTGTATCTTCAGAAAACACATGGCTTATAGTGCGTAATTAATAATGTACACCTTCGTGACTCTGTTCTTTAATCCTTCATGACACAATGACGGCCACGCAGTGAAAATATCACAGCAGGAAGGTTCACAGGGCTGTCAAAAGCGCTGACATCTTTATGTAAGTCTTAAAAACCTTACATGCACACATGATCCCAGGGACAGATCGAGAGGAAAGCATCCTTTCATCTGGGAGAGAGTCAGATCGGAGGAGTTTCTCCTGCCGGGCCTCCATGACAGCCTTCGCTGCGCCACCGCCTCAACTACCACAACAAAAGCTCAACAATGACGTGGCTGACAACAATGGAGCGCCGCGGGAGACTAATTGAAACTGTCCATCAGGTGAATCGAATTTACATGATCTCAGCGAAAAATACAAATGCGCTTGTGAAGGTTCAGAATGCATCCTTCAGAGATGGCCGTCAACCCTATTCAGAGAATAATTGCAATAATAATTAATAACAGAAAAAAAAAAAAATTCTGTAAAAAAAAAACTTTCACTGATCATTGGTGCAGAGGCTGTGTGACCTGGTCGTAATTTTAACAGTGAAAACCTGTTTAACTGTATATTAAGTACAGGTTATGTTCCATGAAGACATCCAGTAAATATCTCAAAACTTAATATTTGATTAGTAATATGCATTGGACATTTGGACAACTTCAAAGGCGATTTTCTTTTTTTATTTGCACCATCAAATTTTCAAATAGTTGTATCTCTGCCAAATATTGTCCATCCTAACAAACCATACATCAGCAAAATGCTTATTCACGCTTTGAATCTCAATTTCAAAACAATTACCATTATTACTAGTTTTGTGGTCAAGGGTCACATATTATATTATTCAGTAAGTAACTGTAATACCTCTAAAACGAATATTTCATGTTATTTTACTATTAAATATAGCGTTTTTGGAAGTGAAAATGAGCAGGATAATTTATCATTTAAAGTGAAAACCTTCATTTTACATTTCCAAAAAAACATTTGATTGTTTTCCATTGCAATAATCAGTAACAAGGCGTCATAATACAGAGTAATTACATAATCAGGTACTTAGAAGCCATTTTGCTTGAAATAAAATGTATTTATGTAACTAATTTATGGACCAGCCTCTAATTACAGTTAGTAATTACGTACACAGCTACTTAAGTACAATCTTGATACACTTTATTTTAAGTAGCTTATGACTGTGTGCTTGAATTTATAATAACGTTGTGCAAAGTCTGCAACACATATGTGACAATCTTTTTCTTACATAAGTAGCTGTGTATCAGACTCTGTTACCAACGTGTAACAGTAGCAGTCTATTACATCTACATAATTAAAAATTTATGTAACTTAGTTACATAATAATTACATTGTTTTATGTAAGTACAACGGCTACTACTACGTACTTACTATGTAATTACTCTTTATTATAGACACCTTAAAATAAAGTGTTACCTTCTTATAGAAATTAAGCAGTTGTGTATATTAAGTTTGCATTTTACAAATAATGTTGGTAAAATAATGTTTACTGCATTATTTTAGAGTCAATATCAGTTTGTTATTTTACCCGAGCTTATAATAAACTTTGAATTTCATTTGTCAGTATATTATGAAAATTAATTTAATGAAATCTCTCGCTCTCTTTTTTACAATGCACTGAACAAAATGTTGTAGAAATGTACTCGGAAATTCACAAATAATTACATGATTACAGTAGCACACCAAATTAACAATGACGATTTTAATGCACGTTTCACAGAATTTACAGTGCGGAGCACATCTTGCGGCTTTTGCTTAGCTTTTTTACAAATACTTATTGCATTCAGCTCAGTGGTTTGGCATTTACAGTATACAGTTCTGTCTAATGTTGTCAAGTACTTGTAAACAAAGCTCATTAAATGTGTTGCAATAGTGAAGCAAATGTCAGATGCTGTTCATGTCGTTGAACCGGAGCAGATATTGCAACATGATAATAATAAGATGAAAACAGCATTGCTTGGCAGAAGAGAATTCATTACTTTATATACCAACATCCACCTTTACCTCTCGTCATGCTTTCTATGCCATCATCTCTCTTTGACTGCAATTATTCACCATATGGAATTAAAGTGCTCAAGTGAATACATAAGTGTGAAGATGCCATGTTGTGAATATTAATCTCATATAACTCATCTCGATCTTATCCAAACACATACACTCCATCAGCCCTGCATAAGAGTTTTTCTTCTTACAAATGAGTGCACACACTCGGGTGTTTTGATTTATGCTAATAAACAAATAATATAACTGAAAATAGCTAAATATCCCAGTACCGCCATAGCAACTAGTTCTACCCAGAATGGACAACCCTAGCAGCAACACAGACTATTTCATTGTGAGTTTGTGTTTTATTTTTCATTAGAGTCAACACTGTGAGTTTTATACATTTTTCATAACATTGTCAGTATTGCTTTATTTCTATAGCAATTTATACAATACAGTAGATTGTTTCAAACCAGTTCCACGGCTATAACCCAATCATACAGGAGGAAAAAAAAACAAATAAAACCTTTTTTGTGTGTCTGCAAGAAAAACACAGCTGTCCTTAATTACTTAATGAATCAATAGTTTGAATGAATCAGTGTAACGTTGATTCAATGACCAAACGAATCAGCCATTTGAACAAATCTTTTGAATGACTCACTCACTCACTAAGTGGTCTGCCACGGCCAACTGGCAGTTTAAGTTTCATGCTTAAAGTATAACATCATTTCATTCGTTCGATCAAAAAGAAATAGAAATCAGTAAATGCGGCGTATATAAATTCAAGTCAATTCTGGGCTGCATTAAAACAGCTTCAGTGGCGCTTCCCCTGCAAGTAGATTTGAACACTAATTCGAACATATCCCTAACTCAGTGAAAGCTTTAACGTTTATGAAAACAGTAATTGTGTGAATTAGTTTGAAGTTCACTTCAAAATGCTAAATTATTAGCAGGAAACTCTAAAACACAGTGGGAAATGATAAAAGACACCATCAGGACGCAGATTCAACATTTAAAAAGCGTTTGGCTGATTTATCGGAGTACATGACCATCCGTAGCAACAACACAAAACACCCTAGCAACCACTGTGTGTGTGAGTGTGGATCATTAATTCGGTGAGTCACTTCCTTTCAGAAGGTGTAATGGGACACATCACAGCGTTGATGAATGAATGCGTCACCTGTGTGTGTCAAAATCATTCTGTTTGTGTGTCACAACCTGCTTTGAAACATCTCCAACTGTTAAATAGCACTTTAAGGGAACCTAATAGCTGAATTACTGTCACATCTTATAAAACATTTTAGACATATACCCACAATCCTTTGCTTCAGTGTTTCAGGTTTAATTTGGCAAAAATATCTCACCAAAAACTCACAGGACAGGTTTAACTTCGTTTTTATTTCCGCTAATCACTCAATTAAGCAAACACCGTCTAAATGCCCATAATGCATTGCGGCTAATGCGATTTGTGACTCATTTGCTTGTATTAATTACCGAGTGCAAATGATTACAGATAGAAAAATGATGAATGTAATAATCGTTAAGGAGAATTAGACTTTTATTTTCCTGTCTGCAGGAAGATCGAATTCAGGATGAATGACTGTGTGTGTTTGTGCGGCTACTGTAATGGTTTTTAGAAGACGTGAAGAGCGAATGATGGAGGTGCCTAAAAAAAAAAAAGGCACGGAAAGCAGCAGCGAACGGATGCGAGCGGGGAAAGAAACCTAAGACGAAAGTAAAGATCAATCAGTGACAAACCCAGAAAACGACAGAGAAACACCCCTGATATCTACAGACACGCAGCCTGAGGGCTTCCCCATTGGCACACACACATTTTAACACATCAGCAGGCCTGGCTGAAAAAGAAAAACTTATTCTGCATTTTTTACTCTCTCTCTCTCTTTCTCTCTCTCTCTATATACATACTTATATACATATCTATTATTTATATATATTTTTATAATTATTACAGTAGGTTTAGGCTCAAACTGTAAAGCTTAATTTATCTCGCCAACCAATTGAACAATTTCTTGCAAAGAATGGATCCAGCTAAAATAAATGCTCTTTTTGGCCTGTGGAGGATGTTCTGAGAGTTACAGTACGCAGGCTTGAAAATGAGCTCTTCTATCTCAAAAGATCAAGAAAATTGGATTTCATGTGATATGAGGCATTTAAAATGAAACATAATTGAAATGCCATTAACTCCATTAGGTCTCTTGAGATACATTAGAGCAACCTGAAGGAAAACCGCTCTCCTCTGCATTAAAGCAGCTATGATGTAAACACCCACACCTGCCTCTCCACCCACAAACGAACCTCACACTCCGCGTGTATATGCAGATAAAACATCATATTAGGAAAAACCACAGAAAAAACATGCAAACACAGTGCGTGTGTGTGTGTGTGTGTTTAAGCCATTTAGATCCAGGGTTCAATGGAACAGCAGCAGTCGTCTGATAACGCAGGGCTTTACACATGTTAATACAATCAAGAGGGATTAACTCAAGGGCAGGTGGAGAATGAATTCATGCCAAAACTCGTGATTAGTCCTGAGACATTCAGCGTTCTCGGATGAAACACAGCATGCGTGTGATTCTGTGTTTGTGCTTGACTGTTTTGGTCTGCTGTACACCGACAGACATAATATTAGTGGCCAACAGAAATAGCAGCAAGGCTGACTTTGCCATTTTTTTAGTTATCAACACCTTCTGTTAAGTTTTCCTTTTTGGCCGATATATTAGAAGCAAAACTTTTATTTTGACAGCACTGAAAGAGCAACTCCTGAACACAGAGTTCCCATTCTTCTTTATCTTCATTAGATCTTCATTAATAATTTATATATAATGTGTGCTCATATATGTGTTTATATAGTATATGTGTGTATATATATATATATATATATATATATATATATATATATATATATATATATATATATATATATTTAGCAGTGCTGGTAATGCATTACAAGTGAGTTGCGTAAACAGATTACTTTTTGTCAACTACTAAAGTAATGCATTACATAAAAGATTCATTGTGCAGCATTGATAATTTAATAAAAATTATGGCAAATCAACATAGCAGTTCCTACCAGAACCGGTCTGAACTAGCAATCATAAAAACAGAGCTTTTGTTGTTGTTAATCTGCAAAAAATGATATGGCGAAAAACCAACTTTACAATTTTTAGACCACTTGTGATAGACTGATCTCCCCTTGGCCTGTGGAGGAACTTCTGAGAGATCCTTTGTCTTTTTGAAATGAAAAAGTAATGTGTAAAATTATTACAGTGCTTTATTACATTTTTTTAATAATAGCACATGCTATAATATATTTTAGGTACTGGTCATTGGCCACCCTGCTCTAAGATATCGGCCTTCATAATATCAGTATTGGTCTAGCGCTAGATAACATGTAGTTGAGTTTAAGACAATGGTTAATTTAACTACACTGTAGTTGAGTTCTCTACAGAAAGCAGGAGTGTTTCTGCCGTGGCTCTGATGCTGGAGTGCTGTGGGCGGCTGTCAGTGTGTGTGATAAGCGCTTTCGAGTGGTTTTAAGTCAGTGTGTGGGTTGTGAGGGTGTTCTGGGTCGTTCTGCTCTGTCTCAAGTCTCTGTGATCTACTGGTCTGTAGATGTGGCTCTGGTCCTTTATTGTGCGTCTAGAGGGTTTTATGGTCCAGCAGGTGAAAATGTTGCATCTGATTAACTACTTTGCCATAAAGGGGTAATATTTCAGTTTCTCTATGTATCTCACGAACGTGTATTTGCATTGCTTTGACCATTCCCTGTAGATCCAGCCTTCCATAAATTTTATAGATGAAACAAAGTAAATGTCCCTAAATTAATCAATCAATCAATCAAATCCCATCTTTTCAACATTCAACATTATCAAAAAACGATCTACATGCATGATCTACATATTATATGATGCATCTAGATTATGATCTACATTGTCTCTGATCCATCCGTTTATGACAATCGTTCTTTTTTCAAGCCTGGTAGACCCAGGAAGTCTCGAAGCTCATTCAGGCATTTCTTACCGTAATACACCTAGAGCTGTAAAAACTTGTTTTTGGCGGGGAAACATTGTAACCTAATCGATGAGATATCTCATCATTGGCGGTTTATTAGAGTAAAACTGACATGTAAAAATAACTAAATAGAACCTGTGCTTTTTGCTCCAATTGGCACAAAAGATTACTTATGTTAATGCAAAAGTAGGCTATACTTCAGTCGCCCGCATCAGCGCGCCATCCGCATACGGGCAATTTTTGAGGCCGCGTACAACAGATGAATGCACAATACAACGAGTGAGGTGAATGTTAAGACACCGCAAGTCAAGTAGGTGGGACTGAACGGAGCGCAGAAAGTGATTGAGATATATGATTGATCAGCTAATAGTGTTTTATTATTATTGTGTCGGTGTGAGCATTAACGGGATACACCATCATTTAGAAATGAGATCACATTTGTGTAGGAATCGAGATTGTCTTTTTTTTTCTCTATTAATCATGCAGCCCCAACGCTCATTGTTTAGTTCGTCTGCTGGAGTAACAGACAGACTGACAATCAAGAGAGATGGGCATGTTCGAAAAACCACCAGATGACAATATATGGCACAAGCTTTTTACCTGGAATGCTTACACTTTATGTCTGTGTGTGTGTGTGTGTGTGTGTGTGTGTGTGTGTGTGTGTGTGTGTGTGTGTGAGTGAGTGAGTATACACGTGTGTATTAGGAGACACAGGTGAACATGAGGACACTTGAACTCGATCAATACATCTCAACCTTGTCCTGGCCCAAATGTCTCTCTCTCACACACAAACACAAACACACACACACACACACACACACACACACACACACACACACACACCTGTCCTTGGGTAACAGCAATTAAAGGAAACATTCTGATTTGTTCTGATATTGCATAAAGGTTTAAATAAAACACCCAGCATCATGTTTGCTAAATGAAACTCTGTAACAGTTTCTGACTAATTTTAGGCTTTTGTCTGTTTTATTCAGGAACGTCACACTTTTCTAACAGAATGAGTAGCATTCTTGCTTTTGATGGCTATTCGTAAGGTCTTGTTCTGTCGCTTAATCCGCAGAAAAACACGGCATTCCTGTCTTTCTCTGAGGCAGGTTACAACTATTTGATCGATTCTCCTGTGTGAAATATAGCAGACACCGTTTAAAGTCCAATGTTGATTTCAAGGTTAGAAATATGGCCACAGACAGAAGAAATTGCAAACATCATGTTTTCTGCTATTTATGTTTTTTTTTTTACTAAATCAAAACCGTGACAGAAAATGAAACATTCTGTGAAAAAAGCTAAATTTATTAATACATTTCTGTGAAATTCTTTGAATAGAGTATTGTTTAAACACTCTTTCCTCTGTAAGTGTTTTACTTTCACTTTTACTTTAGCGGAAATTCGACATCAGTTGCTTGAATTCAATTCAAGCAACAACAAAATACGACGTAGAGCACAGAACAACAAAACGAATAAAAACACACCATGCTATATGCCTGATATTAAATAGGTCTACACGTATCTGAACAGGTGCTTTTGCATTCCGTCATCGTCATGTTTTTTCCGCCTCACTCTTCTCCCTCTCCTCACGTGATAAATAAAATCTATCTGATCTGCGCTCCACTGTTTGATGCGCTGCATTCGGTTTTAATTGTCTGTTCTCTCACCTAACTAAATAATTTTTATTATAAAAAAATCTAAACAGGACGGTGTCACGGTGGGCAAGTGAGCGGTTTATTACTGCAAGCCTATTACGAATCCTTCTATTTGTCATTAAAACCAAACTTTTGACATTGGTCTGCTTTAGTGCTGCTGTTAGTGCATTAAAGCTGACTGTACGTGATGGAAAATTTGTATGAATATTTTTGACATTAGCACCATCAATTTACTGATAATATTATGCCTCTTTTTTCAACGTGTTCCCTTAGATTATAAAAGCTCTCTCTGCGCTCTGTTCTATCTCTGGTCAATATCTCGCTCCATTTGTGCTAAAACTGCTGTCCATTCTCTCTCTCTCTCTCTCACTTGTTCAGCCTTTTTCACCTCATTTGAATTCTCCGCCACGGTCTCAGTGCGTTCAAACACGGATTTAAACTACACGCTGTTTTTACACGGGGTGTTTTCTGTATTTGATGTTTGTTAAAGTTGAATTTCAGCCTAGAACAGCTTGCTGAGATCAGAGAATGTGCATTACACCGTCCAGCTCAATATAAACCTGTTTTCCACACAATAAACAACAGCCTCCTCTTGTTCCTTTGAACTTCTGAAACTTGTCTCACCGCGCGACACAGAATGTAAAATAACGCTCTCTTAATTCTGATTCTCAGCTCAACTTTCCTGTGTCCCACCACTCTCTATCACCATGGTGACAATCTACTCAAGGCCTCTACTGTACTCTATGCTGCATACAAAGATTAAAAAAAGCAGCATTTTACACACGATAGATTCCAGCAATACATTATCGTTAAGAAATTGTGGCTTGTTTTTGGAAGTAGTCTTTTCTGCTGCATTTTTTTGATAAGATATACGGTAAAAACGCTAATACTGTGCAATCTTTATATCACATGTATTTGGAAAATGTGATAACTTTTTATAGTAAGTACAATTTAAAAATAAATACATTTTATGATCTTTTTTTTTTTTTTTTTTTTTCAAAAGTGAGAGTAAAGTTTATTTGAAATAAATGCTACACATCAAATAAACCTGAAAAATATATCGAAGTTCAGATCTTCATATTGGACTATTTGCTAATATATTTATTTTGAACTTTTGGCTTACGTAATAAGTGTGTGTGTACTGTGTATATTCTGCATATATAATAACATAATTATAATGTTATATTTGTATATTCCTTTTATTTATATAGAAATGATATAAATAGAAATATATACATAGAAATACATTTTCAAAATATATACTGTATGAGTGTTTATATATATATATATATATATATATATATATATATATATATATATATATATATATAAAATAAAATTTCATGGTTTTCATTAATAATATTGCCCAATATTACAGTTTTTATTGTATTTTTATTAAATGCAGCCTTGATGAGGTTAAGAGACTAAAAAATAACTTTTAAAAAATAACGACTTTAAACTTTCGCGGTGTATATTGCACATTTTGTTTATACTACGCATACTTAGTGCACAGTATACAGTACATACTACCATCATTTCTAAAATTGCCATACCTAAACATTTTTGGCAACAAAACCTGCAGAGTACAAATCATGATGAAACCTGCAGTAATAGAATATGAAATTTTAAATGTCCATCCCCAATTTTATACATGATAGAACAAAAACCACGAACAGGAAGCACTAGGAGGTCTCAGCAAACTTCCAAGGAAGCTGCTTCAAATGGATTATTCATTTAGAAAGTAAAATTACATTCTCCTACACTACTCTCTGCCCACTCAAAACCAGAAAATAGAAATTTCCATTACCGCGGTGATGCAGACTTCTACTGTGAATGCTTGCCAAACACAATGGACAAATAGTTGGGTCTCATTAGTCCAACACACTAATCCGCCAGTCTGTTGATTAGACTCTTTTTAGGGAAGGTACAATAAAGCTAAGCATTGTCTGCTGCAGAGTCTAAAAGCACATCATCATCATCATCATCAGAAACAGTGAAAGTGCATCTCTAGTGTCCTAGAGCTACACACTTGACAAACACACACACACACACACACACACACACACACACAGTGCTTTAAATGGTAAAAACAAACACTTACCTGATGGTGAGAAGAGAGTGAAGCCATTAGAGCATAAAGGAGAGAAAAACAGAGAGTTCAGGGTAAGTTTTGCAGTTATTATCGTGTCTAAAATGCTTTTACATTTGCTTTATGATTTCAATGAAAATGTGGTTTGCATAATCTGGTGTAGAAACAATTTTCACTCAGAAATTGTGAGATTTTGAGGTAATGTTTTCTTGTAAAACACACACTTTTTATCTTTATTTACAGCTTCTTCTTTTTTTTTTACGGTGTACGTATTTCTGAAAAGAAAATAACATTTAAAATACGATACACTATAAATAGTCCCATTACTTATTTATTGTATTCAAACTAGACCAAACTTCTTTAATGCCGCTTTACTGAGTAACAGACAGATGCGCAGTAACAATATGCCAACAGAGACCAACAGATTTCAATCATTTCTTTTTGTGGAAAAGAGTTTGTTGTATTTGTGCAGGTAGCAGACTGAAATCTGTTACACGCTTCAAAAACCCAGAGAGAACGAAAGAAAAGAACTATCAGAGTGAAAATCACACACACACACACACACAAACACGAGGCAAACTACATCTCGTTCCACACACACACACACACACACACACACACATTTTAAGTGTAATTTCTGCCTCACTAGATGAACCGACCACAACTGCACAAGTAATTGTTTTTCCCCTAACTCTCTGAATCAGACACAAAGACAGTCCCGACTCAAAAGTACACTATTGACCGAGTCACCTGACAACATTTTGAAGTCGGTTTTCTCAAAGAATAATGATGGATTACTTGGTAGTTTCTGCACATGAAACATTTTGTGACATCCAAACACTCCTTTTTGTCACATGCCTGTTCTGTTTGCTGTTTCTAACATTTGACCTAGTTTCCCTGGGTTTTTAGTTAATTTATTGACTAAAAACAACGACGTAACTTGCTGATTAACCACCATAGCAACTAATCACGACACGGCAGCATCTCCGTCGTTTGAACCAAATGAGTTCAGCAGCATAGGGCCATTGTTCATGACGTCACATGCATGTGGTGGAGCAATAACTTACGCTATTTAACTCATTACAGATCTATAAGATGATGCCAACGGTAACTATTGATTAATTTACTATTTTTGTTCACTGTCATTAGGCTTTATTTCATCTTACGGGTTTCCCCGGGTTCCCTTAGCCGTTTATGGACATGCGCACTTTTCAAAAACAGCATTTAGAATGGATGAGCAAAAATACGTAATTAAAAAGCATTTTATACTTGAATAGAATGGAAGATACAGATAGTTATGCATGAGCGTATCAAGAGCGTATTTATTAAAGCCTATATATCTTTCTAACAAGAAACTATGCTTCTAACCACAGGTCCAAAGCTGTAATTGTAACCAAGTAAGCTTGTGACGTTGATTGTGAACGTTTGTTTAATCTGATCTTGTGAACTATGTTGGTAACGACGGAACTTGCGACCATAGTTAGCTAACCATGCTTTTGGGAAACGCAGCCCAGTATATCTGTGTCCATGTTTTGTTGTTTGGTATTATTTGTTGGTGGGTTTATTAAAAAGGACTACAGTACTTAGGCTCTACTCGTTCGTTGTGTGTTTTATTGTACAGCCAACTCCTAAACATTTTGTTTATTCTTTGCCCTGTATCCTATAATCTTCAAACTATTTGTTTTTTGTTGTTGTTGGGTTTTTTTTTTTGGTTTTTTTACATCATTGAAATAGTTAACAATTTTAGTAGTATTTTACATTTAATTTTAGTTAAAGTTTCATTTAATTTTTTATTGTCTATTGTCTTGTTTATTTGTTGTAATTTAATTTTTGCTAATTTTATTGTTATATTGTCATGTTTATTACATTTTGGCTTTTTTTAAATGTCTATTTTATGAATTTATTATTTTCTATTATTTGCACAGTTATTTTTACGTTTTATTCATTTTGTTGCATGTCATTTTTATAACATTATTTGCTTTTTTAAAATGTCTATATTAATAATAAATACGTAATAAATATGCAATAATATCTAAGATTTGACTTTTCTTTTTCATGTTTTGTACATATAAAGTATTAGTAAATTAGTTTCAATTTCTTTTTGCAATTTGTATGTTTATTTTTGACTAAGTTACTGTAATACATCAGATAAACTAAATATAAATGTAAATATTAATTCAAAGTATTTTTAGATATTTTCATATTTATTTTTTTTTATATTTTATGGACTACTTTATTTCAGTCGATAATGATTTGTAAGTAAATTTGTATGGTTTTAGTTTTTGTTAACTATAAAAGCCCTGGCTTCAAACAACAGCATGCAATTATGTCAGCAACAGCACAAACACCCGGCATGACCAGAAGATCACAGCAGACAGTGGCCGACAGACGGGTCAGTAATGCTGAGAAAACAACAGCGTGTTGAAAGGACAGTGGAGCTTTCAGCCTCTAATGTCGAGCGCGCGCGTGTGTGTCTGTGTGTGTGATACACTGATGCCATTAAGGCATTAGTGTTTTCCTCTAAAGAGCAGCACTCTCGCAGGTCTCTGTAAGCTGAAGAAGCGTGAATGAAAAGCACAGAGATCAATAACTCCAGTCGTGTCATTGTTGTAGGTCGTGGTAGGTGCAGGACAACAGTCACCATGGGAACTGGGTCAAAGGGCCAATGGGAGCATCACAGGGTGAAAACAAGTGCAAGTCAAAGTTGCTAACAGGCTAACTGGGGAATAACAGACGGGCAGTGATAATAATAACACCAATGCCACTGTAATGAGACGCCACTAGGATTAGGATACATCCCAATTAGCATGCTGTCTACATCCTGCGTACAGGAAAGGAGAAGTGTGAGAAGATTTAATATATATATATATATATATATATATATATATATATATATATATATATATATATATATATATATTATTTATTTATTTATTTCACTGTGTATTGCATGAAAAATGTGCATTAATTGGTGTTTATTTGAGGCGTTTATTTAATTTGTTCAAATATAAATAAAATAATATTAATATAACTGACTGAACTGCTGGTTACAGTGTTTATTTGGTGTTTAGCGATACTTGAACACTTTTTTGAAGAATGCCAAAACAGAATTTGAACATTTGAAAAATCATATTGATTTTCTAATGATTTATTTTTAAATATGAAATAAAAATAAATATAACAGTGCACAGAGTGTCTTGAAAAGAATTGATGCAGTCATTAACATTCTTTTTTTTTCTATCAAAACAAAGTTTACGCCTGAAGAAGCAAACTAGAAATTTAGATTTTTTTTATTTCACTTCATCTAAAGTGAACTGAATGCTATAACTAAAGTGTGATTTGAATGAAATTATTTCAAAAAGTTACATATTTCAAGAACATCAATTAAAGAATCAATTAAACGGTAACGCATCTGCATAAAACATAAACATCTAGCCTCCTAATTAATTAACATTTATCACCTTATAAACACACAGTGCATGCGCAATAAGACTTTTACGGCTTCTAAAAATAAGCATCTCGTTGAAACGATCGCGGACGCACTCTCTCTCTCTCTCTTTCTGAACGTACCTATTAAACATCAATCATCCTCAAACGTCTTCTGATTGGCTGCTGCCATCCATCAATCAACCAGCTGACAGGTGGTGTTTGTGAAGGCAGGCCCGCCCCGCCCAGCTCGTTGTCATAGTGACCCCGGGTTGATGGACAGGTTGATGGATGGCCGCAGCATACACAAGGCCACCCATGAAGCGGCAGAGGATTATGGATGCTGATAAATGCCACATATCAACACCACTCACACAAACGAAACAAAACTAGTTTGGGAATCACACATACAGATTGGCCTTTTTAACCAGGACCACCGAAGAAAACACACACACACACACACACACACACACAGCTCTATCTGTGTCGCTCTGTTATTGGCCTCAAGCTCCATTTAAATGTCAGGCACTTTCAGCTGAAACTGTTTCTTTTATATAGCGGGAGCAAAGCTGTGCAAATGTTAATAGGTTGTCTGTGTGTGTGTGTGTGTGTGTGTGTGTGTTTACCCAGTAACAGAGCAAGACTCACAGAAAGGCAATATGCAGCGACACTTGAAAACGTTGTCAACATCGCCACAACCATTTCACAACATAACGCCTGTCTTTTTCTAACAGAGGACAATTTTATAGCTCAAAAACAAAAAAAATGTTCCTCAGAACTTTTAAAATCCATTCCGAAAAAGGTTCTTTATAGTGATGGAGAAAAAGGTCCTTTAAATATTCTTCACACTACAGAAAGGTTCTTTTAAAGATTGCCGGCAGCCTCAGATTATTGTTGTTTCGCTTTAAAACATGACACTCTTACTTGAAATAGACAAACTGTGCTTCATTAGAAAGATTAAAGGCTCTGGCTTCGATAATTGAATGCTGTGCGATAAAATTCTGTTGTAGTGACAGTATTATTCATTTATGTCAGGCGTGCAAAATAATAAACCTGTATATGTGTTATAGAGAATAGAATATGCACGAAAATTCATATTCAGTCACGGTGCTTTATTTGTATTACCATAGCTTCACTGAACAGGGTCAACAAGGGCTCATATTGAAAAATATTTGAAAAATATTGATATAGCCTATTTACAATGTGTACTTTATATGTCTTTGTTTACTGAAAGGTTCTTTGGAGAACCAAAAATAGCTGTTCTGTGGCATCACAATGAAAAGCCCCTTTGAAACCTTCATTTTTAGTGAGATCTGCTTTTCTTTCCATGTTCTTTTTTGAACGTTTAAATGAATGAATAAAGCTTGCGCAGCTACGGTTATCGTTTATATTAGTGCGCATCTCTGCTTCTAAAATACTTTCTTCATTGTACGTAGAAATAAAGTTGGTGTAGGACTTACTGTGAGTCAAAGTTTCAGACGTCGCTGGTCGTTAAACATTGCATTTTAAAGTAGAAAAAGTGGAATAGTCTTCTCTTGCAAAATGTACTCATTACTGTAAACATAATATTTGCTTGTATTTATAACAAAATCTTGCCAGTAATGCTGTCCATACAGCTAGTTTTAAAGGTGTTTTAATATTTTTTTAAAAAGTCTCTTTTGCTAACCAAAGCTGTATTCATTTCATTAAAAATACTGTAATATTTTGAAACATTATTACAGTTTAAAATAACTGTATACATAACCCTTCTATATAAATATATATTTAAATGTATCATTTACTCAGCATTGATCAGCATCGTTCATTTAAGAAAGATTTCTAGGTATTATCAATGTTATTATACATTTTCAGGATTCTTGGACGAATAGAAAGTTCAAAAGAACAGCATTTGTTCAATGCAGAAATCTATTTACAACATCACAAATGTTACTTCATGTGTTTTTGCTAAATAAAAGTGTTCCGAGAAAACGCCTGCATTACTGCAAACACGGTTTTTGCTGCTGTCGCCAGAGGTGCTGTCCATGCAGGGGAAAAAAAACAAGAAACATTAATGAATTGTTATAATTGTGAACTGATATGTGGCTCTGAGAAGAAATACGAGTCACTGCAGTAACCTTTACCAGCCTGAAGTTCTCCAAACAGCCTTGCAAATTCCTGCTGCTTTTGTAATTTGTTCCCTGTCATTCAAGATGACACATACGAGCATACACACAGCAGACAATCTGCAGCGGTGCAGCTCTCTATGCACCATACCTTATTAGAACCGTCACACACACACACACACACACACACACACACACACACACACACACACACACACACACACACACACACACACACACACGCGCGACGGCGCAGCACAACTGAAGTCCTTCACCTCATTGATTGCCCTCTGGCTCAACACACTGAATCGTGCACTTCACATCCACGCCAGAGATCTTCATTTACTTAAACCGCAAAACATGCAGCTTCGATATCTCTGATGATCCAAATCATACATCTTAAGACTGAAGTCGATCAGTCAGCTTCCAGTTGGTGGACGTTACAGAGCATTTCTGATGTTTCCTTCTGTCAGACTTCATAAAACCCCCAATGGCTCTCTGCTGTGAACTGATTAAAGAGTTGCGAGATTTAATATGCAGATTTATTATGCCATGTTTTGGGATATTACGCAACTGCTACTGCCGTCATACAGTTTCAAACCAGTGTATAAATGACTGGGAAAAGCGTTCAGACTAATACAACTTAGCAAAAGAAGCAAGAAGCATGCGCAGCAAAAAAAACACCTTTTACAATAATCATAAAACAATAGCACATAATACTTGCATTATGATATAGCACACTTACTTTCATTCAAAAATGTGGGGTTATGTAAGGTTTTTGAAAAGAAGACTCTAAAGTTGCACCAAAAAAAAATCTACTTGGATAAATTGTCCTGTCGTGATGAATTTTTAGTCTTCAGTGTCACACGATCTTTCAGAAATCACTCTTAAATGCTGATTTGCTTCTCAAGAAACATTTGTTATCATTAGCGATGTTAAAAACGATTGCGCTTTATGGTTTTGTGGAAACCGTGACGAATTTTAGTTTTCAGGATTCTTCAAAACAACCATTTTCGTACATAGAGAAGGGCTATAAATGTTTTTTGAGAAAAGAGTTTAACCCTCTAAACGCAGAACACTCTTTTTTAATATTTCGTCAGAAAATCTGTCTCCTCAAGTGAATACGCTGAAGCTCTTCAGATTAAATCGCACATCAACCACTCAGATCTTTTATGCAGCTTTGTGCAGTCTGATATATGCACCTGAAACACAAACTGCTTCGATTTTCAAGACAAGCCTCGCATTCACGAGTTTCGTCTGTAAAATACTTTCCGGCAATTTTTTTTTTAAATGAGCTTCGCTTTGTGTCAGAATTAATATGAGCCTCTCCTAGCGCACGTGAAAAAAGTTAAAAACACCTCTCAATGTTTTTTTTTTATCCGTGACAAATCTGTGCCGCATCCCACCTCGGCGCTGCCCGTGATAATTAAGCTGATTCGGTTACTCTAATAAAATCAAGCTGAGTGGAGAATACTCCTGTAATGTCATCCACGGCTGTCAATTACGTTTCCACATCTCAGATTTATGAAATAATTAAAGGAGATTTAGGCAAACGCATGCAAATTCAGCCGCTGCATAAAACACTGGCTAACCGATTACAGGAAAAGCGGAACTGAAAAACTGAATGACGGCCCGTACTGAACTGAAATAAGACTTATCGTGAAAAAAGCCTGATCGGTTATACAGTTAATGCCATGCTACGTGCACAAAGTCCAGCAGGATTGGATGGGAAGGGCTGTTAAAAGATGTTTTATTCTGTCAGATCAACACGTTTGTGCGGCACGGGCGCAGCGGCGCGGCACTTTACATAGAGATTGTGAGGCAAACTTCATTAAACACAAGAGAAAAATCAAAAGGAGGCCAGTGTGAGAACATTTCAATAAAGTAGATGCTGTGATTCGCTGCTGCGCTCTGAATTAGCAACACAGTTTGATCCGCGAGAACCGAAAGAAAAATCATACAAGAAACTAAAACTCTGCTACAGAACTCAGTGAACAATTGAGTGTTCACAAAAAAAAAAAAACGACTTAAGACCCTTCAATCTAGCCACAGTTAACAATACAGCCGTCTGGAGTACTTCCTGTCTCAGATAGATACCATACAAACCGTTTGGACAAACAGTGAAAAATAAAACTGTAAAAACATGTCTAAATACAATTAAATGCTGAAAAGAGCTGATAAAAAACGATTTGAAACCAAAAAAATTATTCAAACTGAAAATGATGACTAAACGTGTCCAGAAGTGAACCTGATAAAACATGGCTAAAAGTTATTTTTTAGAAAACAAAAATCTGTAATGAACTGCTAAAAGTTGGTTTAAAAATGATGAAAAACTAAAAAGAAACATTGACCTATTACAGGACATTAAATATCCAAAAAAAAATTAATCTGTAAACATTTTAACCTACAATCTTGAATAAAAATGAAAAATTAACTGCTAAAACATTTGTAAAAAAAATAAAATAAAAAAAATAAACGTAAAAAAAAGAACAGCTAAAATAAATAAATCAGTACACATTTAAACCTAAAATCTTGAAAGAAAACCTAAAATGAATAGCTAAAACGCTACTAAAATCATGCAAAAGAAAAACTGCAAAAGAAATGCAGACCAGAATGAAAAATATCAACTTTTCCAATAAACATCTGTAAGCATTGTGTTGATGCTACAACATCTACTTTATTTCCCAACTTTAATAGCTCGGTTTTTTTTAATTCCAGCAACACTAACACAACTCGGCTTTTATTTACAAGACAGATCTGACACTTTAACTCTCACAAAAAGAAGAAAGGAGGTGCAAAAATGGCAGAGTGAGAAAAAGAGATGCTATGCGCTACTGATGCAAACAGGCATCCGCATCACCACGGCAATCAGCCTCATTTTCCATGGCAACAGAACGCTTAGTGTGATGGGAATTTACTTTGATCTGAGAGATTAATAAAGGCTCTTTCAGCTAGTGTGTGTGTGTGTGTGTGTGTGTGTGTGGAGCGCTGAGTAAGTGTGATATATTACAGCACTAAAATGCTGTATAAAAGTCTCAAAAATGATGATGACGATACTCTCTGAGAGCTGAATAAAGGTGATTGATGGCTAGAAATCTGGATGGAGTGAAGACTCTCAGTAATAGTGTAATACATCATGAGTGAGGTAAGGTAATAATATGAATATTTATGGCTTGTGGTCGAGGATTATGTGAATATTTATGAGTTTGGGTGATTATGGTCCCTAATGAAGTTAACGCTTATTTTGTTCTACAAGCTTTTTACAACCGGGAAAAGCATCAGAGAGAATTCACAAACACACACACACACGGTCACCTGAGTCCTGCTCCACATAGCGGGTCTTTTTGTGTGTTTTGGGTACGTAAAGCGTTCTCCGTCAGAGTAACGGTGGCACGGTTTGAGAGGAGCTCAGAGAAATCAGCGGACGATCAAATGAAGCTGGACGTGTGGAAAGAACTTTAGAGGTCAACTTGAACTCAGAGAGCCGCATTAGCCAAATCCTCATTTATCAGCTCTGAGGAAATGACTCTCGTAAATAACTGTGAGCTCATTCGGCCTTACGTCGGTGTTACCAGAAATACTTGCGTTTGGCAGTTTGGACCGAATCTGACTTTTTAAATAACATAACTCGGCTGAAACACTAAATCTTATTTTGTTGTGTTTTTTCAGAATTGATACGTGTTCTCAACAAACACGCTGGGGCCAGCGGGATTAAAAAAAAATAAAAGAGTAAATACTTTTATTCTTCAAATAGTCATTAAGTCGATTAAAAGTGACAGTAAAGATATGAATAATGTTTCAAAGATTTCAACTTCAAATAAGTGCTGTTCTTTTGAACGTTCTGTTAAATTAAAAATCCTCAAAAATAAAATGCGTCATGGTTTCCACAAAACAACTGCTGAAAAATGGGCTTTGCGTCAAACGAATAAATTGCACATTACAATATATTCACATTAAAAACATATTTTTTTAAAACTGTAATAATATTTCACAATATTACTGATTTTATTGTATTTTTATCAAATATATTTCTCCTTAGTGAGTAGAAGATGTGTTTTTCGAAACTATAAATAAATATATATATATATATATATATATATATATACATACATATATATATATATATATATATACATATATACATATACATATATATATATATATATATATATATATATATATATATTAAAACTTGTATTTATTTCTAGTTTTTTTTTCCTTTAGTAAAAATGACATAATTGTACATATAAAATAATAATCCTGCTTTATAAAAAAAAATTTATGAAACAAGATGCAAGACAAACTTGTGACTTACTGAAAAGTAGTTCATGAAGCGAATAAACTTCAAACTAACAAACTCTTTGTAAACTGTAAAGCTTGCCACATTAACGAAGCGTTTGCAATTTTTGACCCACTGACATGCATACTCGTATTACCCAGGATGCCTTTAAAGCTCCTGCTTTGTTTGCTGCCTTGTATGAACAAACCTGAATGAGCCAAACTTACACATGCTGAAATAATGATCTGAAGTCCAACCAAAGAATCACGGAAACCATGGCGTGTGTGTGTTTGTTATTGTGGGCAGAAAAGCACTACTGGACCTTTAAATAATTAATCTCAACTCAAAACACACGATTGTGTGCCATCGCACATTCATCAAGCAGGAGTGTCCATAATAAATCTGCCTCTCCATGCATTTTCACTCCTGCAAAACACAAAGTGCGCAATATGCGGGGTGTGTGTGAGAGAGAAAGAGAAACGCTCCTCTTCTTTGTCTTATAATTAATGCAGTTTACAGTATAAACAGCAGAAATACTCCCACATACACACACGCGCATGCAAAAGTGAGCAAGAGTTTCATTATGTAGGATCAAAGTATTCTTAAAATTAACTCTATGCGAGTGTGTGTGTGTTGCGGATAACCTGCACACCTTTGCACGCTCTCCGGTAAACGGACTGAATGCTCACACACACACACACACACACACACACACACGCAGACACACATCTTGGGCTGAAAGCACAGAGAGGAAACGAAAAAAACAGGATTGCAATTAAATTTCTCCACATAAATCACCCACGCAACTAACTACAAGAACGGCTTCCTTCCAAAACTTAAACCCACTGGACTGAAAACTGAAAATGCTAATTTTACAGTGATCTTTTGTGTAGAATAATTATAAATGTAATTAACGTTATAACATTTTAAGTGATTACATTGGTGTGGTATAAACCCATTTTGATCACGAGGCTGTGATAGTCCGTGTGTGTGCTGATCTACAGTTTGTGTTTGATTATGAATAACGGCGGATTTTAAAGCCATTTTAACAAATTGGTGAAACACCGGTGTTATTCATTTAGTCATAGCCTAAATGACTTTTTATTTATACACTTCCAGCTTCCCTTTTCATTTCACACGCAATTTTAGTACATTTGTTTTGTCACTGTTATCAGTTTTAAATAAATAATGAATAATAGCATACGGTTTGAATTTATTTGAATTCAGTTTCTCATTTCATTATTTTAAGCTAAACGAGCCCAAATATAAAATATATCTTACATATTTAATTAGATTTTTTCAAGTAACAACAGTGTTTCACGTAACGGTTTTAGTTGTAATTAATGACCCTGCACACATTGCGATCTTCGATCTCAATTACAAAAATAAAATACAATACAATAAAATACAATACAATAAAATGCAAACGGGAAAAGCTGCAGCCCCCCACTCTGAAACTCGTGTTTTAAACCGCATTATAAAGTCTACGTGTGAATGTAGTCAGGCGGACACGCACTGGAATCCAATCAGTGAGATTCCTTTCATCGTCTGACCTGGACGGGAGTGACAGTAATCAATAAGAGTGACTCTGAACGGCCAGTGAATGCTGTCATTAGAGCAGCGGATTCAGCCCAGCATCATTGACACCTGTGGCGCTGGGACAATAAAGGGCTATCAGTGGAGACGACAGAGGACGCTTCCAGTCTACCTGTCCTCTAGTAACGGTTTCGTACTCGCTTTGATTGCTTCGACCCCCGCAGTGCCACTGAATCACTCTATGTTCACATCACTTTTTCACTCATGTTTTTGCCACTTAAAGGGCTCATTTCATATACTTTTTTTTTTTTTAAATGCATTCCCCTGAGGTCCACCAATTGTGTTTTGCTTTTTCATTCATTTAAATATTTCATGAATTCTGTTTAATGGCCAAGTTCAATTTTAAACAAAAAACACGTCTCATTGTTGCCGTGGAGCACGAAACCAGTCGTAAGGTTTAGTGTTTTAAAACATAAGACATAATTCGAAAGCTGAATAAATAAGCTTTCAGTTGGTTAATGATTTGTTAGGATAGGACGATGTTTGGCCGAGATGAGACGTGAGGGTGCAAAAAATTTACGTTGAAAGATTTTCTTTAAAGATTTTCTTTGAAACTTTAAATTGCTGGTAAAGTTGTCCAAATGAAGCTCTTAGCGACGCATATTACTAATCAAAAATTAAGTTTAAGTGCAAAATATTTTAATGAAACAATTTTAATCATAAAAGAAAAAAGTATCATTTTGACCCATACAGTTTTTGGCTATTGCTACAAATATACCTATGCTAATGACTGCTTTCATGCTCAAGTGACCAATTTAACAACAATTTATTGCAACTTGAATTAAAATATTTTTAGGACGCCAATGTTTTATTGTTCAGAAAATCTGTGTTGTATGTTTTAACTTTTGTTTGTATGATTTAATGCAAATTTGTTTCGTTTTATAAATGTATTTATGTTCTCAAATTAAAATTGTATTTGATTACAGATGAAATTATAAAATAAGGGACTTTAAAAGTAAATTGTTAAGACCTTTTTTTTTATTTTTAAATGGTTAAATGATCACGGTGACTCCGAGAGCATATATATATACTTTTTTTTTTTAAATCACAGATTATGTGATTGCATGTGCTTTTGTTGCGTAACTTTTTTTTTTTTTTTTTTTTTTTTTTTTTTTTTTACAAAAAGACTTTCATTTCCACATTTCCTTCCACAGTCCCAGCGTGCAAAGACTGAAGCAATGAGAAACGCATTTCTGCCACTTAGGCTGCATTGTACACAAATTGTAAACTGTTGTAAACTACACACACGGTAACTGAAAATCCCAAACCCTCATTTTCATGCAGGCTCAGTCTTTTAGAACGAGTTCGGTTTATCTCAGTTGGGAAAACAGCCTTCGCACCAAAACAAGCAGAGCAGCAGCTCTAGTGTACAAGCGCCCAAAGGAAAACATCCCCTCATCATTGACTAACACTGAAGCTCACGGATATCCTTGACACTAACCTGTGCCTTTGACTTGGCCTGCGTGAAGATCAGGGGAAATGTCAGGCCGTCAAAAAGCACACAGGGACTTTAGAGTGATGCTCTTGTAGTTCTTGTAGGTTGAAATCCACCGAGAGCAGCCCAGGGTTCACAAAGCTGCGCTATGACAACATGAAATCCAACAGCAACTGTGCCAAACATGCTCGTGATATTCCTCAAAGATTTGATATCCAAAACAGGCCTTACTGCTCCCAGAGGAGCCGTTTCCTCAAACAGCGACTGCTCCCATGAGGCCGTTCACCTGCCACCAGCAAAACTACATACAAGCATGTTACGTATAAAACACACATTGACTGAGACAGGGTGATAAATATAGCTAAAACAAAATGATGTTTTGATTTTTTTTTATCATTTTTGACAGTTATTTAATGTTTGTATGTTTGATCTAAAATGTCTTAAATAGGAAATACTACAGGGTTTTTCCCAATCGGAAATGAACATTAACCAAGCTTAATAACTGAATTAGTAATAAATAACATAATACAGTTAATATTGTTCATTTTTAGTACATGTTATCTATACTAGTTAACTAATATAACTAATAAACTAATGATCTCAGAGGATCTAAAAAGATACAAAACGCTTAATTTAGGGCTGATGTGATGAAAGAATCATGTTAACTTTAATTGGCTTAGCTGATCAGCAGTGCATCGATGCTACGAGATTTTGCTTTCCTTGGACACCACTTTCACAAATACACAAGACGTGAGTAATCGCATGCGATCAGTCGATCTCTCTCTCATTCTCATCTTTTTAGGCTTGTTAAGTGGAAACATACTGAATGCACGTCTTTTCATTGCCAATGTTCAGTGGCCCATACACGCACAAAGTGTAAAACGAGAAGTGTTGTGTTTGTCAATAGCGCAGTATTGTGGGATTGCAGTTATCGAGACGGCACTAGTTTAATGTAAGAAGTAAAATACAGTTTTAAAAAAGCCATTTATAGCAATATAGTACAAATATTTACCTTAATATTGTCGCTCCCCTGGGCTGTGATGTTGTGTTTTCTTCCCCACCTGTTTTAGTTTTCCCTGATTGTGTCCCTGTCTTTAAAAGCATTTAGTTTCCCTCTTGTCTCTGTCGGTTCTTAATGTAGTAAATGATTGGCGTGTGTTGAAGCTTATCTGAGTTAAAATTAAAGAAACTTTCATGTATCTCCTTCTTTGTACTTATTGACTACAACCATGTTTTGCGACAAATATATGAAACATTTTAAAGCACGTAAAATGCCGGAAAGTGGTTTCAGTGAACGTTTCTGAGGGACAGAACTGAATTGAACCTCCCTACTTGAACTCTACCTTAATTCATTTAAACTGGTGATGCACTCATAACCAGTGCAAATGTAGTTATTCTGTTTTAGAAAATTCTTAAAAATCTATTTAATGTTGCTTGTCCACTGCTCAGCACGGTTCGGTCCAGCTCAGCTCAAATGTCTGTACTTCCAACAGACCACGAAACATTTTGGTCGTTAAAAGAAGGTGCGCTCATACTAAACAGTTGCGTTCATTCCTTCACTGGCTCATTTAAATCTAGCGGGTCTATTTGTGTCCTGCGCAGGTTTAGTGACGCGGGGAGTAACAATTCTCTCCGGGCCAATCAGTGTTTAGCAGATGTTGTACACATCACGTTTTGGTAATGGTACGGTACGATGGAAACCTAAGTCGAGGTGAAACCCCCCCCCAAAACTGAACTGTATCAAACTGTATGGTGCAGTACCATGCAGTGGAAATGAGCCATTAATAGTTTTTGTTTGAAAAAGCTGAAATAAAGTTGTTTAATTATTTTAGAAATTTATATATACTATATAGTGGTGCAAAAAAGTATTTAGTCAGCCACCAATTGTGCAAGTTCTCCCACTAAAAAAGATGAGAGAGGTCTGTAATTTTCATCATAGGTATACATCAACTATGAAAGACAAAATGAGGAAAAAAATCCAGAAAATCTAATTGTAGGATTTTTTTTATAATTAATTGGTAAATTCCTCTGTAAAATGAGTATTCACCTACAAACAAGCATGATTTCTGACTCTCACAGACCTGTAACTTCTTCTTTAAGAGGCTCCTCTGTCCTCCACTCATTATCTGTATTAATTTCATCTGTTTGAACTTTTTATCAGAATAAAAGACCCCCGTCCGCAACCTCAAACAGTCATACTCCAAACTCCACCATGGCCAAGACCAAAGAGCTGTCAAAGGACACCAGAAACAAAATTGTAGACCTGCACCAGGCTGGGAAGACTTGCAGCTTGGTGTGAAGAAATCAACTGTGGGAGCAATTATTAGAAAATGGAAGACATACAAGACCACTGATGATCTCCCTCGATCTGGGGCTCAACACAAGATCTCACCCCGTGGGGTCAATATGATCACAAGAACTGTGAGCAAAAATCCCAGAACCACATGACGGGACCTTGTGAATGACCTGCAGAATCTGAGACCAAAGTAAGAAAGGCTACCATCAGTAACACACTGCTCTAGCAGGGACTCAAATCCTGCAGTGCCAGACGTGTTACCCTGCTTAAGCCTGTACATGTCCAGGCCCGTCTGAAGTTTGCTAGAGTACATTTGGATGATCCAGAAGAGGATTGGGAGAATGGCATATGGTCAGATGAAACTTTTGGATAAAACTCAACTTGTCATGTTTGAAGGAGAAAGAATGCTGAGTTGCATCCAAAGAAATACCTGCTGTGAAGCACGGGGGTGGAGTCATGCTTCAGGGCTGTTTTTCTGCAAAGGGACCAGGACGACTGATCCAAGGATGAATGTGGCCATGTATCGTGAGATTTTGAGTGAAAACCTCCTTCTATCAACAAGGGTATTGAAGATGAAACGTGGCTGGGTCTTTCCGCATGAAAACGATCCCAAACACACCGCCCAGACAACGAAGAAGTGGCTTTTCAAGGTCCTGGAGTGGCCTAGCCAGTCTCCAGATCTCAACCCCATAGAAAATCTTCGGAGTGAGTTGCCCAGTGACAGAACATTACTGCTCTAAAGATCTGCATGGAGGAATAGGCCAAAATGAAAACCTTGTGAAGACAGAAAACATTTGACCTTTGTCATTGCCAACAAAGGGCAAGATATTGAGTATTGAGATGAAATTTTGTTATTGACCAAATACTTATTTTCCACCCTAATTTGTAAAAAAAAATAAATAAATAAATAATCCTACAATGTGTTTTTTCGATTTTTTTTTCTCATTTTGTGTCTCATAGTTGATGTATACCTATGATGAAAATTACAGGCCTCTCTCATCATGGGAGAACTTGCACAATTGGTGGCTGGCTAAATACATTTTTGCCCCACATCTGTCTTTCTAATAACATGATCTTTGGAAGACGATTAAACCACATTTAAATTACTGTGATTCACAGCGCTGCAAAATTCTAAATCATCAGCAAAATCATTGCTAGTACATCACCCAAACAATGACAAGCTATTATTACCAAAAAAAAATGAAATGAAACAGCCCAGGAGAGCAGAAGCGCCCACTTTGTGAATTATTAAAGATTCTGCAAAACGCACACAGGTCTGCATCTGTGGCCTCGGGGAGCAGCAGAGATAATGACCAATTCACTCTTACAGGGTTACAGACACTATAGAAAGACAGGGAGAAAGAGGTCATAAAAGCAGAAAGAAAAGAAAAAGAATAAGACCTTGAGCAGTGGGAAACTCAAAGGCGTTCTTAGAAAGTGTCAGAAAGACTACAGACGGCAGAAAGAGAGGGTATGAGAGGTTGTGCCCAATTCTGACGTTCATTGGGTGTTTTGGTACAAAGTGTGTGACAATGTAAAAATCACAACGCTTTGTTATAATGAATGAAGAAGTACACTGCAGGCGAGCGTGCTGATTGTAATGCGGTGTGAGCGTGGACAGTTTCCTTGATTGTAATGGCAGCGTGCTAGAGTTGATTTGCTGTGGTGAGCCGTGTAGACTGGGTGTAAAACACAGTTAAATTACGTTTAATTTGGAGAGTAATCAGATTAATTCACACGCAGGTTTCACAATCCATTGAGTCACATTTCTTTTCTAATAATCCTGCAGCAAAACATCAGGAATATGCAAATACTCGCTAACTGCTGCACGGTGACAGAGCATTTGTGGCGATAAGATAATAACAAACTTCAAAGGCGGAAAAGACAATTTAACACAAAATGGGCCGATAAATCTGCTTTCTTGTTTCATTATAATCCTAGATCACCGTGATAGGACACAATCCCTTATTTTGCACGATTGAGGCTATAGTTCATTTGTTTTAAATAAATGCTTAAATATATGCAAGAGACCATTCACAACTCATTATGTGAATACTATGGAGATATCAAATATCAAAGTCAAATGAGATTTTTTAAACTGAACGTCCAAAACTGAACTGCTAAAGATTTTCAAAACTTAAAATGCAATGTTCAGATAACAAACTCCCTTCGGCCAATTAAACGTAGCTTCAAGCTTGAACATTGCATCTTAATTTTGAAAACATGTTTTGGACTTAAATCGTTAGTAAGAGTTAAAATAATTTTTATCACTTAAAATCTAAATGTTCAAACTTTAACTGTTGAGCTTTAAGTCATTGAAGTTCAAATGTAAAACAAAACTCCAAAGTGATATATCAAGTTTCCAAATCTACCTTTGATTTAAACGATCTGTTAAAGTTTGAACAATCTATTTCATAACATGTTGGTAATTAATAGCAATACATTAATAGTACTGGTTGTATACAGTCCTTCTGTTATATAACTTCTGTCCTCTTTTTGCTTTTTTGCCGTACCCCAAGTGGTAAAATAAACAACTGTGTCCCATTTTTAACAGTGTCTAAACCACAAAGAGTCTTATTAGGATAACAAATGCCTCTCCCCGTTGTAATGTGGACGTCCCACAAGTCTGATCCAGGCTGTTTTCTGCACAGAAAGACTCATTTCCATAAACTCTGCATGCTGCACATGAACTCTAAAATGTCAGCCTGTAATCAGTCTATATCCAGTTGACCCAGTATTTCTCTGTGTCACCCCAGAACCTCACCACTCTCGCTGCACATCCAGTCCGAAAATCGCAGGGATTTTCAAAAGAGCAGAAATCTTCTTGAATCCCCCAGTACAGATAGAACCAGAACAGAGAGAGCGACTGATCTCTGGCAGTCCCTGCTGCACGGTTAAGCTGCGCAGACATCCTGCTTATATCTGACCAAGAGCTCTTGTGCGATCAGAACTAATGCTCTCACTGCAGCTTCTAGTATCCTGAAGAATTTACGGCGCGTCCAATGAGCCAACAATCTGCCCAAAATAGTATGTGAATGTTGAAATGAGTGTCCCGAAGGTGCTTAGAAGGTCTACTGTGTCTGGTGGAATTCGAACTGAAGATACATACACAATGTTGCCCTTTTAAAAGAGACTTTTTTAAGAGATTTGAATCAAAAATGCAAATAAAAAAGTATTTTAAAAGAATGCACGGGACAATTAAAGGAATTTAAAAAATTCCTTAAAAAATTCCTAAAGTTTAAAAAAATATTTGCTAAAATACTCTCACACTCATTCAGTGTTATATAAAAATTAGGGAGTTTATTTCTTCATGAGAACAAATTTGGAGAAATGTAGCATTACATTACTTACTCACTGCATTGTTCCTCTGCAGTGAATGGGTGCCGTCAGAATGAGAGTCCAAAAAGCTGTTAAAAACATCACAAGTAAACCACACCAAACCAGTCTATCAATTAATGTATTGTAAAGTAAACTTTAAACTGTTTCTAGATAATATACAAGTACATAATCAACAAATGTATGTTCTTCTGTTCAGACCAGATGACTTTTTCACTGGATGAAGTGTTATTATGAACTTGAATTTTATCAAATGTTTGAAGTTTGAAACATCTTGATTTTTATGTCAATTTTAACAAGCAGATTTTCACATCCCAAGACACTAATTGATGAGCTGGAGTGGTGTAGATTATTAAAACTATATTCCTTTATATTTGATCAGACGTATGAAAGGCCAGTTTACAGTAGGTTGAACATAACTAATAATTTGACAGCGTAGTCCAATAAGGACACAAATGATTAGACATACAGTGTTTCCCTGAGATTTTGAGCTAGTAAAATGTTTTAATAATTGTAGTAGTAGCCTATTAAATACATGCTACAGAACAATAGTAATGTAGGCTAGTTCTGCCACAGTGGCTTCAAGGTAAACCGTACTTGGGTGGGTTGCCGTGAGTTAATGAGTACTCGAAATGGTCAAACGCTTATGAAGTGACTCTCAGAGCAGCTCTGGAGATGTTGTTCATGTGTGTGTCCTCATTTAGTGAGAGGACAGACGCAAGAGTCACACGCTTCAATGCTAGTAGTACACAAAACTGTGTCTGCACCATTCATTAGCACAGAGACACACATAATTCATATTTAAATTGTATTTTTTTGGGGCATGATATTTACAAATAGGAATAGGAGAGCGTGCACTGTCTCTGTGTGTGTGTGTGTGTGTGTGTGTGTGTGTGTGTGTGTGTGTGTGTGTGCACTGTGATACAGAGAGCGCAACTGTAATGTAGAGACAGAAAGGACATGCTGTTGGCTAAATAATACAAATAACGTAAGTTTACATAATAAAAGAACAAGGAATAGACCCATTCTATAGGACAAGTAACTTTTAAATGACTTCTCTTGTGATCTTGCAAACATTTCTGTCGAGAAAATAAAATAAAATTAATTTAACTTGACCTTTCTTTCGTTGGGCCGCCCCTCTAAAATAATGGCAGGGGAAAACACAGAAGTAGTGTCTCAAAACATGCCTACACATAAAAAAGTATGTACTTTTGGTGACTCTTTAGAATAAGTAAGACTTGTTAACTATTAACCACTGCTTTTCCCTTAATAAACTCCTAATTTACTGCTTATTAGTGAGAAAAGTAATAGTTAGTTAATAGTTAATAAGATAGTTGTTAGGATTAGGTATTGGGTAGGATTAAGGATGTAGAATAGGGCATTAATATGTGCTTAATTAGAACTAATAAATGTCTGATATTTTAGTAATATGCTACTGATAGGTGTAATTGTAAAACAAAGTGTTACCATACTTTTTCCTTTATGACGGGAATGCACTTTTATGGCATAGCACAAGTAGATGAATTGGAATTAGTCTCACATTACTCAAACTTCCCAAACACTCGGACAGGAAGAAGCTGTGTCTAAAACGATCTAAAACACATTTTTAAGAATTACCAGGTGACTGTTTGAAAGAGCTAAACAGTAAATGCACAGTTCTACTAATCATTTTCTTTTGGTGGTAAAAAAAACCTAATTATTATTCCAGCAAATTCTGTTAATGTGGAGTCTAGCAGCGCCGCCACACACATCCTATAATAATCTCAGCAGAGGAGCTGTCAGTCATCCAGCATGAAACCCCTCCCACCGAGATTCGACGCTAAAATCAGAGCGAACAATCATGTTTGTGTGTGTGTGTGAGAGATAACAGTCTGACAGTGAAGGTCAAAGAAAGATCTGTCTGAAAGTAGCTGTGGTTTCATTAGCCATTCACCACACAGAGGGCTCTTATGGGCACCTGAATATCAAATACTTCTACTACACAATAAAAAGTAGGCTATACAGTATACTTCACTGTTATCATACTTAGGATTTTTTTACTTGTTGGATGAGAAGAAATCGTTGCAGCTTTACGCAGGCAAGCGCTACTTACATGTTCTCCAGAAAATATAAAATTCGAGTTTAGTACGAATTGAGATTCGTCCTGTGATATTCGAAACAACCTTGTGCCGTGTTTTTTAGCCTTACAACAGTTCCTGTAAAAGAACAAGTGAAATGGACAAAGAGAGAGAAAAAAGCTGGCGGATGAGATGAGACGGATAAAAGAAAGTGTCAGAGATACTTTGAAAACAGAGACGCTTCACTTTGACTTGTCTGAAATATCTGAGCGATTCTGCATAAAGAGAAAGAGAGCACGGACTTTCATTAAAAATCTAATCTATATTTATGAGCGCATACAAATTATGACGAATTTATACTTTTAAAACTGTGCGCGATCATACACAGATGTAACTCATATACAAGCACATCCATAAACTCACCAGTGCATGTGTGTGTGTGTGTGTGTGTGTGTGTGTGTGTGTGTGTGTGTGTGTGTGTGCGTGTGCGTGTGCGTGTGCATCTCTACTGGTTATCATAATGCTGACATCTGTTCTGTATAATACATGATACTAACAAATGAGCTGGAAATCTGTTTCCAGAAGCACAAAGATGCTCCAACTGTTGCCAAAGATCTCCGGCGAATTCCGCCTCTGCTGCAGAAAATAATGCAGATTTCGAATAAATGACTCCATTTCAATGTGGACTTGGAAACTGAAATAAGCCACCCTAATTAGATGTAAGTATACTGTAAATGGTTTCACTTTATTTTGATGATCCCTTTAACGCATTCCATTGACTATAAGCGCCAACATATCTACTAACTCTCATCGGAGTGTTGGGAGACCATATATTAATCAGACTGTTTATTAATACACTAATCACAGTGTATTAATAGAATAAATAGCTGGACGCTTTTGTCCATGTTGGGGATTTCCTGGAGCGTCATGAGTTGCTCGATAATGGCCATTCTATCATATTTTGGGTAAAAATAGAAAAAAATAGTTTCTAAAAAAATTAATAAAATAATAATTTATTGAAACAAAACATGTTTTTCCCCGATGTATAGACGTTTACAGGTTTTACGTTGTTAAATTATTAGTTTCAAAAAAATGTTTTTTTATTATTATGATTTACTTGCCGAACCAAACCGAAAACTACTGTTAAAAAGAGGTATTTATTAAATTATGGGCTAACTGTATTGTTGCATCCCTACACTCTCAGAAAAAAGGTACACAATGGTACAAATAATGTTCTTCAAAATGTACCTTTTCAATAACTGTGATGACCTCTGATGATACTGTACCTTTCAGGGTACAACGAAAATTAAGATACATAAACGTTCTCACATCACAGGCACAAAATTACTGTTTTATGTATGACTGGTTTGTTGTTTTAACTAATAGGCATAGCAACAAGACTGATTGGTCGGAATTCCTACAGCCGTAACAGACTACTATTGGGTGGATTTTAAGTGTTAATCATGAAGACGACGAGATTTAAGGTGAGCTTTGACAATTTATGTTTATATTAAGTTCACAAGTCGTAAATGTTTGCGTGTTAAATTACTGGCTTAAATGAGTTAATGGAGCAATGCACTCAATGGTTTTAGACATTTCTATAATTTATATAATTTGTTTGTTCAATTGTAACTTTTAAATATTAATGGTTAACAGAATTTTGGTTGTGCACCTGTTGAACAATGTGAATGAAAGCCACCAACCCGTGAACAGATCAATAGTTGTTGTCTGTGCTATTTTTATATTAGTGGTTTGTATATTCGGACCGCACTTGCCGTTAACCGATTAATTAACCAATATTTTTTTAACTGAATACTGGGAAAAAAAAAATACAAATAAAAACATAACACTCTATTTAAAATAGTACCGAACAAACAAACTAAAAAAGTTTTTCAAGTAAAACCATTAAAAAAATTAGATTTGTAGTGTAGATTTAACATTTGATAATCCCAAATCAAATGCATTTTCTTTTGTGTTTTGAGCAGGGTTCTATTGTGTGGTTTTTTCAGCGGGGGTTGCAGCAGTACTGCAAGTTATTCCCAACTTTTATTTTGGCGAGTTGCCGTGAATAGCTTTACAGTTCTCTAAACGGTAAAAGGCTCCTGAAGTGCAGAGCAGTTCATTAATGCCATTAAAAAACGCCATTCATGAATTAATTCATTTATTCATACAGAGATGATCAAGCAATGAGTTAGCTTCACTAGACAAAGTGAACTTCTTTGCCAGATGCGGAAGTGTTTTAAATCCTGTTTCATTTTTCTGCCACCACTGCATGTCACTTTTTTTCGAAGACAGGCTCTGGCAAATAGCCCTCAAGCTCAGGTCAAATTTATGGTAACAATCATGACGGTAAACGCTTGGCTCGGAGTTTCGTGAATTTTCGCCACATTAATTTAAGCGCGTGAGGTTCTGCTAGCGTCCTCTCAGCCTTGTCGGCAAACATACTGCTGTTCTTTCTCCAATGCAGCATCAAGTCAACCAATTAATGACTTTATATTGACATGAAAACATGTACTGGAGTGTACTGTATACATGTGTTTTTAAAGGTGAATCTGTCAGCGATGTCCATGCACAGCGCTCTCTCCAGGCAGCTTGTGCTCTCCGTGCAGAGCACAGCATCACGTTTCAAAACAAATGCATGTGTTTTCAGTGATTTTTGCCTCTAGAGACCGCTCTCACTATAGATATGTTGTTTCTCACACTGTATAGTAAAAGACCCTTCACAGCCACTCCAGCAGCGGATGCAACCCGGAAAAACTATTGGCGTAGAATTTTGCAGATAACCGATAGTTCCGGGAATCAAATATTAATCGGCAAAACCGATACAGCAGTCGACCTCTAGTCTTAACTACATGTTAGTGAAAGTTGTATAAAACCTGTATAAACCTGGATAAAAACTAAATCAGACTACCTCTTTAAGAAGGAATAAGAAATACTGACTTTGAAATTAACTGAAAAGGTTTTAATAATAATATAATAATTAGGAATAAAGGAAAAGCTTTGTTTTGGTTCCCCATGGTACAAATACCGTTCTTACAGATAATATTATTAACTGATATAACGTTAAAATAATGTAAAATAATAATAATGTAAAATAATGTAATGTCAAAGTAATATACCAATCTGTTTTGTACCGTTGGAATGCACTGATAAGCACCAAATGAGGGCGATAATGAGAAAGTCACATGATGAACCAAAGCCCATCACAAGCAGCTTTTAAATATGAACATATATAGAAGGTGCTCCGTGTCATTCACACAAACAATAACTATAATATATGCAATAAAAGTGGCAAGATCTGAACACCTAACTCAGCTCTGATTTGTAAATCTCAAACATATCATTAAAAAAATTCCAACTCCAACTCATAAGAATCATTTATTAATAGATCGGATGTCACTGGTCAAACGATGTTTAATGTTGTGTGCAGAGGAAACTAAACAATACAATGCACACAATTGTGTGTCTTTTAAGAGCCTGTTCTTTCATCACCCTTTTTCATCATTCATTTCAAATAAAATACGGCTTCCAATGTGAATCACTAAAATGCATTATTGCACCTACAAGCGTTTCCACAGCCCCATTCAATTCACTCTGCAAGTTTAAGTCACTTTAAATCTTTTGTCATAACTGACTTGCTGAATAGCTTCGTAAGAAACACTCGGTGTATGCACCTTTTTGAGTGAGCTTGTAGTTTGCATCCAGTAATTGTGTAAATGCTTTATATATCACATAAACGTGGAGTAACAGCCTCACTGGATAATCCAGTTAATTTTTTTACTTGAAAGGCGCTTTTCTGTTTAATTGGAGCAAATTCTTTTCACGTATTTATACAGTACTCCACATGTCTTCCATCTCTTTCGCATGTAAATATGTCCCGTCTGGCTAATAAATCTATTGTGCTGTAAACTGCATGACAAAGCCTTACCGTCATTCTGCTCTGGTCAATGTATTATCTTAGCTAAGTGGATTTCTGCCATCTTTGCACTCAATATTTCCTCCAACAAATGAAAAAGAGCTGGCGTATTTGCACGCAGCGGGAGATAAATTGTCTCTAGCGCACATATTCAAACTAGCGCACGGAAGTACTAAAGCAGCATAATAAACTCCCTACTGTATGAGGTGCTTGACTGATCATCTATCACTGCTTCTTATTTTCTCGCACCTTCATCCTCCATTTCTCTCCATCTTACTGCTCTAATTCCCTCTTTCTTGCTCTCTGTTTCTCAGGATTGTTTGATGGCGTCCGGCTGACAACTCGTTTCACGCATCACTAATTACTGATGACATGCAGTCCGAGCATACAGTACGAGAAGTGTCTGAGTCAGAGACCAGAATCAGCAGTTTCCAGCGCTAGAGGGGTGATAACTCAACGGCAGACAGGCGAGAAATCTGTTGGCGTCTCTGTGGAGGAGAGCTGAATGCTGGACTCTCTAGGAGCAGGGACTCCACTTGTCTCACCTCCTCATTAAACGCTCTTCATCATTAATTCATCTCCCGCTGAGTCTGAGAGTGAGACCTCCATGACGAGAACGTTAAACTCTCCTTTAGCCAGATCAGCGTCGCACGTCGAGTTTTTAATGAAAGGATGCTACTAACAATTGGAGGTGTTTACTAACAGCTGGTCTTCATGGAGTCTACATCGGTTCAGATTCAGGCTAATTAAAAAACATTTAGGCTTGGTTTCAAAGAAAGGGCTTAGACTAAGCCAGGGTTAGGCCATAGGTTCAAATAGCACGTTTAAGCATTTATAAATGTGCCTTAGGAAAAAAGTCTGACCAGGACAAATTGAATCAAATAATTTAAATTAATCATTACAATTTTAAATAGTCAATTTAACATATGTCCAATATAAAAGAGGACAAAATAAACATTTAAATTCCAACAGAGTTTGATGTAACTCATAAGGTTTAATAAAAGAAAAAATAGAAAATTGTTGTTGTTGTTATTACTATGATTATTATTTTTATTATTATTATTACAGAAGTATAAAATATATTAATATTGATATTAATATTAATGTTAATGTTAATGTTAATGTTAATAGTAATAGTAATAGTAATATTAATTGCTGTCTTAATTTATCCATTTTCAAATGTTAAACCATTAAGTTTTAAATTTGGCAGAAAACCACAGAGTGACCTTAGTTTGCCATTTGTTGATAAGAACTTCTCATTAAAGTTAGGAAAGATGGTTGGACACATGATGCTTTCCCAAAAGCAAGTTATAAATGACCTTACAAAAACACAAGGAAACGTGATTTGCTTCAAGGATTATGATAAATCAGAGCAAGATGAATACAGTGAGAGAGGAAGACGGAGGTGGAGGTTAAAAAAAGAGACAGAAAAACAGCCGAATCTTCAAGACAAACAAACAATGAACCAGACTGACGGAAAACAACTTCTGCTTCTCTCTCCCATCAAAGACACACTGCAGCCATCTGACAAGACTGTCACCCACATAGAGAGAAATCCTTCATTCAGCGAGTAGGAAAAACCTTCAGCATCCAGTAAAACACACATGCCTCCTTTAATGATACGGACAGACGAATTTGTTCTGTTTACTTTAAGATGCAAACAGCTTGTTAAACAGACATGCAGGAAAATACTCACTTTCAATTGCTAAACCCACTGACAGGGTGAAAGCTGAAGGTTCAAACGCGCACATGAAGGCAGTAGAAAGCAAACACATGTCAGAAATATCATAATATCAAATAAACAAACCTTTCCTGACTAAATGAGCTGACATTTGGACTGTGCGTTGGTTTCTGAAGATGTTTTAGTAATGACTGTGCTCTTTTATTTCTCCTCTACTGCTTTACACGAGATCTGCTTTTCCTCTGCTGTTTAAACCTCTCCAAACCTGAACTCACAGTTAACATGCTATTAAAGTGCATTGCATCCTGGGAAGAGGCTAACCTCCACACTCCCACACACACCCATGTGATGGCAGCCTCTCAATAGGACTTTGCTCACTTTTCAAGCTGCCGATTGATTGATTGATCGGCAGTGTGTCTCCAGCCCTGTCAATAAAAGCATTCCCTCAAACACATTAACACAGATCACTGTCTGAGGCACCACACAGAGAAATTTATGTTCAGAAGTATGGGTCAGTAAGCAGGGTTTTTCTACAGAAAGCATGCAGGCAGTCACGTGCAAGCGTTGCTAAAAAGCCATCATTGTAAATACTGATATCTTTATACCTGCTTACTTTATATTTCAGTTTTGTTTACAACACATAGGTCATGTACAAACTGCAAATTTCAGGAGTGACAACCATATTTATATGCCAGAAGTGAGTCCTGTAAATTACCATTTCATGCTGGAAACTTTGCAGGAGCGAATAAGAATCTAGCCATTTGGTATCATAAAGATAGCTCATAAAGATGGGGTTAATAAATATGGCCTGTTGTGGAAATGAGTTTTTGTGTGTTTTTGGTGCTTGTCCTTGTTTGTTACTGTTTTTTTCCTAACGAGATCTGGCAACACTGACACTACCGCAGGGCTCGAGAGCACAACTAGCCCAGCGTCAAAATGTGCTTCTTGTAAAATAATTTTGTTATTCTCTTGCATCTCGCATACAGACTAAAGTAAAGTCTGTACTTGTAAAGTACTTCATTAAGAAGTAAAAGGTGACCTGACAACCAAATTTATCTGCATTGTGTACATGGCCAGTCGCAGTGATTATTGCCAAGAAAGAACCTTGAACAACATTACTGTCCAAACACACAGACTTATCCCAATCCCTACGCCTAAACCTAACGCTACCCAAAATGTATTTTTAAAATTTAGTGGGATATTACAGCTGATTAACAAGGGTGTAGAAGCACCTAACTCTGATCATAAGCCTAAAACTGATATTTCTTGAAAAATTAACCCTCAAATCTTATTGGTTGGTTGGAATGTTGTTCCAGGATCAACAAGAATGTTAATCCAGGAACATCTTGTATTTGGTGAAGTCACACTCACCGTACATGGCCATACTGAAGCGTGTGATGCTAGTAGTGTTTTCAGCCTCTGCCGCACAAACAGAAACAATCTCTTGAATTTCTCTGAGAGTCACTTCATGAGCTTTTTACTGCCTGATTTAAGAAGAAAATTAAGAATATTTCACAATATGAATGTGTGTGTTTGATCGAATAAATGCAGCCTTGGTGAGCAAGTCTGCAGTGTATATGCAAAGCTTTTTTACTGTGCCTACTGAATCTGATTGTGAATCTAACAGACAAACAGACACATGGACAGAGAAGAAATAATAGAATGATAGACAGGGACACGAATCCTGTGTTTTAAAACCTACTTCGTACAGTACCAACCATAATCTTTTGTATATCATAGGTAAATCTTGGCACACCTGCGATTTTGACGTTTTATAACATCGGCTACAATAGAATGGAAACGACTATAGTTCCAAACTCTGTCTTTATCTCTTCAGAATTGAAATCTGTCCTTGCAGCTCTCTCACTCTTTCACTTCATCCCTCTGTTCTCATCATTCACAGAACATGCTCAGCACAGTCATCATAGTCCCAGCTGTGAGCACTCAGTGTAATACCGTCTGTCAGCACACACACACACACACACACACTGATCATTCCCGTGGGTTTACACACCTGCCTCTCTTACAGTCACGTTCCCTCAGCAATTCTGTTCAGGTTTTCTGCCCAGTCTAATGAATTAACAAATCAATAGAAACAACCACGCATGCACACACACACTTGCCAAAGGCAGAGGGAGTCAAATATAAAATAGCACAGCTAGATGCAAAAACAATACGCATGCATATGTCTGGATCTGGATGCATGACCCTTTTAATGATGGCAGAAAACAGTCAGCGATACGGCAGCTGATTTAGGCAGGTGTGTGTGTGTGTGTGTGTGTGTGTATGAGTGTGTGTTGCAGGGCTGATTTCACAGCTGAAGGAGCACAGGGTCAGGATGTGTCAAAGAAAGTGAATGAGAAAGAGAAAGAGAGAGAGAGAGAGAGAGAGAGAGAGAGGGGGGAAGGGAAGTCAGACGTAGGACAAAGGAGATGTCAGAAAAGGGCTCCACATCAGCTCCTTAAAACTGCTGGTCCTCAACCAGGAGTGAGTAACATCAGAAAGCAGAGAGCAGCTCAGTAACTTAAAACCACAAATAAACTCTAACCCCTCCATTATAAACAGCCAATCTGAATACATTTAAAGTGCTCAACACATTGCTCAGGGGTTCAGTCGACCACCACTCAATTCCTATTTTTGTCATGCATTAAATCTACTCCAGCCACTATGTTTTCACCTTTTATCTGAATGAAAATAGTTGTAATTTAATTGTAAATGGTTTACTATTCGCTGGTATTGAATTAAGAATGCAATTTCCGAATTTAAATAGAGCCAGTAAACAGAATGCTGTTTGAATTTGAAGTATAATTATAGTCATTTGAAATTCAAATAAATTGTTATAACGGCAATAAAACAACAGAAAATACAACAATAGACAGAACGGAACAATACAATAACAAATCAAATGATAGACTTCAAAAATAAACAGAACAATGGGAGGACGGAACAATAGATAGAAAAATGGATGGATGGATAGAAGATAGAATGATGGAAGGAATAATGGATGGATAGATGGCACAATAGATAAAATTATGAAAGGAACAAAGGATGGATGGATGGATGGATGGATCAATAGATAGATTGATAGAACAACCAATAGAATAACAGAAAAATTGGATGGATGGATGCATGGAACAAAAGATAAAATTATGGAAGGAACAATGTATGGAAGGATGGATGGATTAATAGAATGAAAAATTGATGGGTGGATGGATGGATGGATGGATGGATGAATGGATGGATAGATGGATGGATGGAACAATCGACGGAATGAATAAACAATAAAACAATACAACAATAAATCAAACAAGAGAAGGATAAAACTGATGGATGAAACAATAAAAAGATACAATGAAAAATAGAACAACATATAAATCAAACAACAGAAGAATAGATTGGATTAATATAATGAAATCATACTTAAGTATATGAAGTAATACATAAGGTTTTTTTCCCGCCATTTCAATTCAAATTTCAATCTAACCCTGTGAGTTACTCAAATTTCAAATAATGAACTGAAACAGATTTAACTCAATTCCAAATGTTGTCCCAAGCTGGCACCCTACTACCAGTACTCACAGGGCAGGTTATGTAGTAATATAGTCAGGGTCATTTTTCATCTCTGAAGTGACTGGAAATGCAAGTCTGACCCTAGAGAGGTTCACAGATCCTCTGCACTGACGTCAGCACTATTTCCTTTGAAAGGTAGCAACAAAAAGCAAAGATGAACCAGAAAGAGAAAGACTGAAACTCCAAATCCCAGTGATTACAGTAAATCACAAGCAGCCTTTCCTCTGGAGAACAATAGAGCATCAACAAAACCAAAATTTCCAGCCTCTCCTCTGCTGTCCTCAGCTCTCCTCTCGTTTAGACGGTGAGCAGTTTCTCAGTAATGAGGCTCATTTACATGGCAGTCACAGCGGCCCCAGAGGATCCATACCACACACACACACACACACACACACACACACACAAGGTCTCTCTCATGATTGTGCCCTTTGAGTTCTCTCATAAATGACTTAAAAGGACACCGAATCGAATCAAATTGAACTGTACAGTCAGTATAACGCCTCCTGAATTTGTACTTTTCAAATGATCAAATCATGGTCGGATCTCTGACATCCACATTTTTATCTCTGGTAAACAATCGATGTTTGAATTCAAAACTCACTTTAATGATGGCTTTATAAATCCCATAAACCTAAATCAATATCAAGAGAATATTTCCATCCTTTAACAACACAACGTTGCACAGCACAAACCTAAAGCGTTTCATTAATGAGATTTAAAAAAATTAAAAAATCAGACCTCCCGTCACATCCAGTCTTTCCTTCTGTAACCTTACCTCTACTGTCCAACCACATCCAATTCAGACCCATCAGCCTTTAGCAAGGATAGTCAGTCCTTCACTCCTAAAGAAACAACTTGACAAGGTCAATTTTCTTTCCTGCATTGATGTGTTTCCTGTTGAAACAGGAAGTTTGGGAAGAACATATTGCGAGATGACTCATGAAAAATATTTGCTCAGTTTTCCCAGAGGAGAAAGGCTGAATTTTTAATGTGTAAATCTGCTGCAAGTTAATCTTGTCAACTTATAAGTACACTAGCATACAAATGAACTTGAAGCTACAGACACTGGCTGGTCTTTAAAAAGTAAAGCTTAACGATTAGAAGTAAAAGAGTTTTATGCTGCATGAAAAGCTGTGAGCTTCATCGCTCTTTTGCAAATCATCATACTGGTGCTTCAAAAAAACTGAGGGCAACTTCATTTGTCTTCTGTTAACAAACATCACCTTGAACCAAATGGGTGCTGCAGTGCATTTTTGTAGGCCAATCTAGGAGTTTGCATCACCCTGGTTCCCTCAACAACGATCCAATAGCATTTTAACATTGGACTACTGCAGAAAATAAACTCTGGGACAAACTAAAGTTTTATTTCTTACACATTTAGTTCATCATAATCCTTACAAATGAACATAACGTTTATGAATCTTGAAAAAATAAATCAAATCCAGAAATCTAAACATAGACTATAAATGAACTATACCATGGTCACCATAATCTATAATAGCGCTTTAGGTGAAAAAGTCCATTCCTTGTTGTCCCTCCCACATCAAAATCCACCAACTTATTTACTTAGAACATATTTCTCTCCTGATTCAGACCAGATGACTTTTATCCCTGGACAAAGCAATATTATACATAGGGCACTCGTATTTTAGCCACGGTTTACTTCTCAAGGTTAATTGATGGACTTGTATCATGATGTTTTTTTTAATCTGTTTGCCTTTCATTCTGATGTCACCCATGCACCAGCATAGGACCTTTTGCTGAGCAAGATTATGCCAGAAGCGAATGGAAACACAATGCTGAATCAAACCTGCTCAGCCAGAGCACTGCATTAGACAGGCCTACACAGATTTCACAACGACCTTTAAAACGACCACTAATTTCAGGCTTCAAACTATTACGGGAACAGAAAGCCTTTCAAAATGAGCATGTGTATGTGTGTGTTTAAAAATGTCTTTCTGCACTAGATCCTCAGGAAACCTTCAGTTTAAAGCTTTTAAACCGTGGGCTCAACACTACCTGTCATCTCTCACCCTACAGACTGATGGAGCTTGTGGAGTTATTACACACATTCACACCACACACACTCACACGTACACGAATATAGAGCAAAGCGTTATGACGTGCCTGCTGCATAATGGTCATAATGTGTGACAAAGGTTTCGCATAGCAGTTACACTACTGTAGACGGAATAAAAAAGAACTGTTTAGCAATATATGTTTACATATTCGCAAGAGAATACAGAATTCAGCTGATGCCGGATGTGCATGTAAATCATACAATTGACAAAAGGGTTAAGTGTTCGTAATTTAATTGAGAATGCTTTTTAAATTCTAATTTAGTTGAAGGAAGTATAACTGACATAAACACGATGAAAAACAGCATAAAACTAAAAAAGGAATGTTTGTCAAGACATACTTCACATTATACCTTGACAACCCCTTGTCTGAAAGTTTGAATAAAATCTTCATTAAGCTTCTTAAGTTTTAAGCACTGAAAAAAGAAAGCGCAGAAACTTTTTTCAATCAGAAATGGCTAGTGAATTGATAGTGGATAATTACAGAAAAGAAACAGTAACGAGCACATGAACTTTAATGGGAAATTTCGAAGTAGAAAAACAGAATAAATAAATACATTGCATAATAATATTTAGTAAAAAAAAAAAAAAAAAAAAAAACTAAATGAAATAATATTTTGGTAAAATGTACTCCAATAATCTTTTACTTATAACTTTGAAAAAATGAAAAAGTTTTATTACTTTTGAAATGCCACCTGCACAATTTAGAAAATGTATACACACCCTCATATTAATAAATAAACTTACTTTTTATGTGTCAGGGTTGAAGAAAGCTTTACCATAATAACGTTTCTCCAACTGAGACCAATACAATTAATAATTGTAATTCAACTTCCTGTAGTGCGTCAGTAATTCAATTTAAATTCACGTGAAATTTGATGAATTCCATTTAAATTCACGTGAATTCTTAAATCCCATTTGATTCACCCAGTGAGTTTTATAATACAACAACTGCTCTTATATAAAGTGAAACTGGCTTTGTACTGATGCCAGACTTCATTTGTTATGAATAGCTTGATTTTTTTTTGCTGTGTGTCCTCCAAATAAAAGTGCTTTTAGTTTCCACAGCATTTCATTTATTGGCTTATCTAAAAATACCGTGACCAGATGGATATTTAATACATTAACTATTTGCGCATTGATCTTTCAGGAAGAAATGCCTACATTGTGATCTACACATACCAAGATTTAAGATGTCGGTCATTCCGCCCACCCATAATGATTTTTCCAGTATTGGCGGCTATTCAGTGTGAACCATACGAGCGTGTGTGTGTGTGTGTGTGTGTGTGTGTTCGTTTATGTGCTAATGTCCTTGTCACCTTCCTTTTCAAAGCGTCTCTCACTGCATCAGCATTCATAATATCACCTCTCATTAACACAGAAAAATTACTGACACAGAGGGAAAGAGAGGCAGAGATAAAGAATGAGAGGAGAGAGAGATGCATAGCGAAAGAGAGAGACATGAAGAGACTCTTCATTTCACCTCCTGCAATCACTTTACCCATATAAAGAGCCTCTGAATCTCACTCTCATATGGATCCCACAGCTGAGACCCTCCGAACACACTTATGGACAGGTGCTTCGTTTCCAGATCTTAGTCTCTCTCCGGTGTGGATTACACAACACATACACGCTACACACAGGCTGCATCCCAATTGGCATACTTTGCATTCTGAAGCTAAGCATATAACTGCTGAAGTGTACGGTAGTGCTGGGACTCAATATATAAGAGACTGTAGCCATATATTTAGGATTTTGGGGCAAGTTGTGCTCGTTTACGAATCAGATATCGGAAACCTGCATAACTGGATTCCTCTGTGTTAAAGGTGGTAATAATGGAAGCACATTTCAGGCACAGGATGAAAAAAAAATAATAAAAATTGTTACTTTTTATTTCATAATTCTTTTTTTACTTTTTTTTTAGGTTTACATCTTACAATTCTTTTTTTTTCTTTTCTCTATGTAATGAAAGTGGTAATTGACACTTTTTTCACAGTTCTAATAGAAAACAAATCATAATTATAGACTTAGTATCTCATAATTCTGACTTTGCTCCTTAAAATTCTGAGTTTATATCTCACAATTCTATTTTATCTGTTTATTATCTTCGATTTGGACCCAAAATGTTAACTGCAACTTCTTAAACTTTTTAAAATTTTACTTTTTCTGATGACTTTTTTTTTGTTTTATTTTATTTTTTTACTATAAAACCAAAAAATGTGATTCTTATGTCGCAACATAAAGACTTACGAGAAAAGAAAAAAATGATCCCAGGGCTGAAATGCTTCCATAGTTTATGACGCTGTTAAAAACAAATCATAAAACAAGTAACAGTTTAACCACAACTAACAACTTTCTTGATACCTACAGCACTGGCATACATTTGAAGCACGTTCACAGTTTCCTGCTATTTTTTTCAGCTTTTCACTTCTAACAGCTCTCATGCTATTATGTGTTCAGACATCATTTGACCGATTGGCGTTTCCATATTATATAGCAGATCACGTGCATATTCATCCTCCACCATTTTTTGACAGTCTGTGAGAAACATGTTCACCTAAAAAGCACAAAAATACTATCTACCAGCAATTTTAACCTATTTTATGCTTGCACGCTACATTATACAAATATAAACACAGCCAAACACAGACAAGCTCAAGCCCACATTCATTGTTCAGAGGTCTATCATAAACACTAAACAGCCCCTGACCCTAAAATGCACCTTTTACGTTTTATATTTTTTAATTAACAAGCTTAGCTGCCGATTTATAAAGCTTTTGGCTTGTAGCAAAGCCAACAAAATAATGTTCGGTAAGCTTTGCTGTTCTTCAGGGGATGTTTAGAGAAATCCCAAGCAGGCTAACAAAAACACAAAGACCTTCCTTTGACTTTTGTTTCTAAATTAAGCTAATTATAATGAGTACAAGACCTTTGAGGGGACATTTGGTCCCTATATAGAAAGCAAAACACACACACGAGTGTCCCAGCAGCAGGAGGAAATGCAGCGAAAAACTCACGTCGCGGAATTTGTTCCAGTATTTGCTTTTGTCGTACTGGGACACGGTGCTCATCCACTTATCGTTGTCCAGCGGGTTTCCGTCACTGCTGCCGGTAACGGACACCGTCAGAACCACCAGAGGCACGAACAGACCGAGACTCAGCATCATCTGGAGGAGAGAGAGAGAGCAGGTGAAATTAGGCGCGGGGCACTTGAGGTAAAGACGTCAAGCCTTTTTGAGTTTGAGAGGACTTCGTTTTAAACACGCCCAAAATATAAAATATTAAAAAGCTCGCTGTCTGATTGTTATCCAATAAACAACTCCAGATCCTCGCAGGCAGGGCGCGGATTATTTCTGGATTATAAATCCGCTGAATATGTCCATCTGATATGATTAATCGTCCCTGAGGAGAAAATCTGATAACGGACTTTAACGGTCGCGCTTCCCCGCGCGCGACTCCTTGAGCGCGAGCTCCACCGACGTCTGCGTTAATTGGCTTTATTTTATACAGACGTTATTCATCGTGCGCTTCACTCACCTCAAGACGGGACGGTTCTCTGCTCCCGAGCGGGTGACTGGAGACCGGGCGGGACCGTAAAGTATCCGAGACACTGGAGGGTGAGTGAGTGAGTGAGTTTCCTCAGATCCTCGCAGCTGCTGCACTGAACACAACCGGGAGAAACGGACCCGTGTAACGGAACGGTGAGCGACTCCGCCCACTCTCAACCCTGACTCCGCCCACTGTCCTCTCTCTCTCTCTCTCTCTCTCTCTCTCTCTCTCTCTACACTAAGCGACGCGACTCGTCAAATGATAACCACGTGACTCAATCTCAAACCAAATGCAGTTGCTAGAATGATCAAAACATGTATATTATAACAAGGTTGCAGTTTTGTCACGTCGCGCGCACATAACTTCTTCCCAAACGACGCGCAATGCATTGTGTACTTACACGCTATACTTACTTGCGTACTCAACCATGTAGTATATTAATTTTATAAGGTTATTTTGCCAATAATAACCGGAGTCTGACAGCTCCTTCGCGATGTAATAAAGCCTAAGTGCATGAAGTGTCCAATATTGTACTTATTTAAGTGCATCATCCGGGTATTTAAAGCGCACTTTTTCATTTTGCAATTTTCAATGTGAACCAAAGGCTATGATGCCTTAAAGGCACGCGCTATTTATACTATAAAACGTCCTACGATAGTGCGATTTGGGACGCACCAAGTCTTTGAGTCTCAGAAACAATGCAGAACAAAGGGAGTGGTGCATTCAGCCGGGAATAAAGGCGGAAGTTGAGGTGCGCTGGAGGTAATACGCAGGTGTCGGCTCTAAGCTGTAAAACATCCAGTGCTGTGCGGAGGGAATCAATACACGCTCCCTGATCACTGCTAACAAATTAAAACCAGCCTCGGTTTTCATTTGGAATCAACCTATAATGGCTCAGAACTGCCTGCTGTCCACTGCAGAGATTTCAGCTGCAGGGGAGGCAGAGTGATGGGAATATTGGCTCATTTTTAATTAAAGAGAATAAATAAGTCAATAGATTAAGCTCATTAGTATACATATAGCGCGCGAGACTGATATTTGTAGGCGTTCCCCGATGAGGGAGCTGTCCGTTCAGCACCACAACACCGCGGCTTTTACTCCAGCTTTGTAGGCTGCAAAGAAGCCGCTTCTGATGCGCGCAAACGCTACGCAAAGCACACTGTTTGTTTCTTGAATGTGCGCCATTGGTAAAAAATGTAAAGACTAACAAACTGCTGTAAATTTGAGCCGGACCGTGATGATATATTAAAAGAATATAAACAGTAGGATTTGGAATTAGAAGCATACGGGTTTTAAATAACTAATTCAGCTGACAGGAAACGTTCTCAGAACGTTCTACCAAAGTTCTCTCAAAGTTCTAAATTAACATTCTTCCTATATGGTTAACAGTACTTTATTTAAAGCTATCCGGGCTGCGTTTGCCGAAAAGAATCGTAAAGCTAAGATGAAAGTTGCTTCATTGGATAGACTTGAGCTCACGGTGCTTTTTGGGTCACATTCAAAAGTAGCATCGCCATAATGTTTGGAAATAAAATGTAACGTTCACAGAAAAAAAAGTTTTGAGACTCCACAAAATGGGTACTTTTTCAAAACTATAAAAGGTTGAAATCATTCCATTCTGACAAATGCAACATAATATAAAGAAGTGATGAAAAAGGAGACACTTGTCCTTGAAGAGTTCATAGCACAGTTGTGGCTGTTTTATAATTATTTTTCTTCTATATGGTACTGTGTGATAGCAGGGCTGACATGTGACCTACAGAAAAAAGGATCTGAACCTGTTTATGCACCAAAATGTAAAGCGAGGAGAAAAAAAACCCGCCTCAGAGCCACCTCTGAGATAGATAGCTGCAGTAATCTGGCTTTTACTGCGGCACTGAATCTGTGAAGCGGCCTTAACTCTTTAATGCAAAGACAGCTCTACTTTAATACATCATGCTAGACTTTTTAAACAAATTTTAACGCAATACAATTGATCGCTAAATGCGTTGTAATGGAACTAGTGCATTAGTGCACCCAGACTCAAAGCCATGTTGTGACAGGTTAAATGTTTGTGGCGGTGGTACCCCGCAGTGGTTTATTCGTGAGTTGTTGAGATGCTCACGGACACGAGACAATTTCTCTGTATGCGCGTGTTTGCGCGTTTAATTTATTCCGTTCTACTCCATTGGCTTAATGCTGTTAATGTTAAGTGGCAATATTTTAACATGGCTAATGCAGGTCAGTGCAGTTTCTGATTATGCGCTGTTAACATTTTACTCTTTTAAAGTGTTAGAGTGTGAAAACCCCCATCAGCCACAGCCCAGATATTGACACAGCTGAAATCCGCATGATGTATTTGAGAAATCCAGCTGAATGGCGTGGAGACGAGAGATGCATTAAATTGTAAATGAGAGAAACGCTGAGCACACTCACCACAGATAATTTTAATTGAAAACCTTCGCTTGTGCACTGGGGTGCAACGCCAAAATATTGAGAGTGGTTTCATATTTTTCTCTGCTGAATAAAAGCAGCTAATTATTCATTTAGCACGCAGTATATTTATTTAACGGAGAGCCCTGCCCTAGCCGGCAATTTTTAAGGATATGAAATTACATCATTTCCTAGAAAAAATAAATACATTTCCAGGAAGAGGTTTAATGCACAAAATTGAAGCTTTCATAGAGGCACAGACAGTGACAGGACGCCCTCTATTGGATGAGGTTTTTGTGTCACAAAAAAATATTTCAATTAAAATTTTTTAAATCAAAATGCACTTATTTTAATAAACGTTTTATGTCCAAAACCACTGCAGGTTTTGTCACAAAAATCATTTACATAAAAAATACTTTTTTTTTTTTTTCATTCCTTGTTTTAATTAATGTATCATGTCAAAAAAAATTTACAGTAAACTAAATATTATTTATACAATTTTTTTGAAGGTGTTGTGTTACAAACATTATTGTAATTTAAATAATTATTTTAAATCGTATTACATTAAACCTTTTAATAAAGGTTTTGTCCCAAAAATAACTAAAATTACAATAATAATTATGAAAGAAATTCAATTAAGCTTTTGTCTCGCAAAAATAACTGAAAATATTTTTTCCATTATATTTTAATGAAGGTTAGTAAACAACATTATTTACATTACTATTTACTAATGTTTTTTGTCACAAAAAATATTTACATTAAAATAATAATCCAACTCTAAAATCCAACATTACTTCAAATTAATACAGGAAACTGTGCTTTTGGTTCTCATTTAATGGAAGATCCAAATTTACCTGACATTAAAGCATAGTCGTAAAGTATTCTCGTATTTGAACATGAAGGAAATGAAGTTTTGCATAGAGGAGCAGCGGACAGAGAAACAGAGGTAGAGAGGGGCAGAGACTTGCATACTAAGCGTGAGTTCTGGACGGGCAGTCGGTCGGTTCACGATGAAGGTCACACTTCTCTGCGTGTTTCCTCTGAGAGTCACAGCACATCTGTCCTCTCTGTCTTATATGGAAATCATCTATCATGTCATACTTTGATTGGTCCCAGAGGGCCACATGACAGGAAGCACAAAGCGGCCCCAGGGGCATTATAGGAAGCTCTGCAGCGGTCAGACCGTCCCGTCACCAGCGGTTACTCTTGGCAGCTGTGTCCTCGTTCATGATCCGCGGAAGACGGCCGCTCGCGCCTCCCTCCAGGTATCCCGACTTCATGCAGGGCACTTCTGGAAAAAACTTCCTCTTTTTGCTTAAATCTGTCGAGAGAAGAAAGTTCATCAAGTGTTTTTATTTATCCACCATATGTTGAGATGATCAAAAGCAGATCTGCGTCAGTTTGGTTAATGAAAGTGACCCGTGATGGCGAGGATCATCTTGCGTCGCGCTCCAAATGTGTTCACGCCCACTTCCTTCAAATCCTCATCTGAGAGCGTCAGGAACGTTTGGTAATCAATCTAATGGACCAGAGAACATATTCACAGAATATTCACACACTGTGTGTGTGTGTGTGTGTGTAGTTTATATATACTTGTGGGGACTTAAACCTGTATACAAACAGACTCATGGGGACTCCTGTCATAGTGGGGGCAATGTGTGTGTGTCAGTCTATCTATCTATCTATCTATCTATCTATCTATCTGTCTGTCTGTCTGTTTGTCTGTCTGTCTATCATCACTCTTTAGTGAACGTTAATAATAATAATAACAATAATAATAATAATAAATAATTTAGCATCTTTACAAAGAAAACTGAAATATATATAGCAATAATAAAAATAATAGAATTAATCTTTAAAACAATAAGTCCATTAATGTGCATAACAAAATATAAAAAGCATCTATAAAATGTCTATAAAATATTTAAACATCCATTGAAATTAAAATAAAAATTATATATATATATATATATATATATATATATATATATATATATATATATATATATATATATATATATATATATATTATATATTATATAACTTAATTCAAAGGCTAAACAATTTATATAATTCTTATTCATTAGCAGAAATCTATTCTTTTCTATAAAATCAAGTCTCAATAGATGTCAGTAATTGTTGCTTCTCAAATAAAAATACCTTGATTTAAGAATGTTTTTTACAGAATGAGAACACAATAATACTGAATTAAACTAATTCTTTGAAGTGTAAGTGCTCTTTTCACAGACAGAATCACCCAGCAGAATATACAGTTCTTCTCACGGAAATCTAGTTAGTTTGCTACTAACCGGCTCAAACACAGCTCTTTAGATTATTTAAAGATCTGAACTTTGGCAAACCCACTGACTAGTTCAATCTCAAACCTTTAGACATGTCTTTGTTTCCAGGAAGACTAAAATAAACCTGTGCGCTCTGACTCCTAAAAGCGCTCAGAGCCAGATATTCATCAGACAACAGCGGTGTGGGCGTCTGTGGGTGTGCCGTCTGGGACGTGTGTGCGTGTGTGGGTTGTGTATTTACCTCCTGTTGTTGGAAAATATCGATGTACTTCTCCAGACCCAACTGTGCCAGTAACTCAATAAGATCGTCTGCGTGGGAGGGACTGGGAGACCTGCCAATCAAATGTCTGGATGCCCCGTCCTCAGAGCCAGCGAGGTATCCCTCAGCTGCAGGTCAAAGGTTAGAAATGAGAGGCCCGTAATATTTTAATTTCCCAGTAGGTCCTAAATCTTGACGTGTTTCAGCTTAAGTGATTGTTTCACCTTGAAATAAAGCTGCTGGCAGAATTAAATTGTGTAATGAGCAGCTCAACTAATTTAATCGTTACTGCTAATTAAACAAGATATGTCACACCCTCTGCAATTAAAGAGTTTAGAAGCACACTTGCTTGTTCGGGACGCTGACAGACTGTAGGGAGTGAATGAGGATGATGATGGAGGTGGGGATGAAGACAGAGATCCACGTCTTTCTCTCCAGTTTTCAGAGTCGCTGCCGTTCCAACCACGTTCCTTTGAGTTCTGTGAACTCCACGACTAAAACCAGAAAGAAAAACTAAATAACCATCTCTTTCTTACATTTTTATAATCCGAAGAAACTTAATTTTGCCACAAAGAACCTTTCGTGAAACAGAAAAGTTCTTGAGATGTTAAAGGTTCTTTATGCAACCATTTAGATAAAGGGGGTCTTCTATGGCATGCTGAAGCATTTTTATTTTTAAGAGTGTATGTCTCTTTTGCTCACCTAAATTTAATTATTTAACTAAAAATACAGTAAAATATACACTATGAAATTTTGTGAAATGCAGTTAGAGTTGAAAGGTTTACAATCTTAACTACCATTTCTTTTCTTCTGCAAGGACGCTTAAAATGGATCATAAATGACAGTGAAGACATTTACAATGTTACAAAGATTGGTTTTAAATAAATGCTGTTCTTTTGAACTTTCTATTTACATTTTTCTACTTTCTATTAAAAAGCGACAATCTGTTGTTAACACTGATAATAATCAGAAATGTTTCTTGAACATCAAATCAGTGCATTAGAGTGATTTCTGAAGGATCATGTGACATTGAAGACTGGATTAATGATCCTGAAAATTCAGCTTTGATCACAGGAATAAATTATACTTTACAACATATTCACATGGAAAAGTTAGTATTTTTAATTGTAATAATATTTCGCAATATTACTTATTTGCTCTGTATTTCTAATCAAATAAATGCAGCTTTAGTGAGACTTCTTTCAAAAACATTGAAAACGTCTTTATTCCCTTTATTCCTCTCCTGAACACAGTCTGTTTTGATTACACTGAAAAGAGCAGCAAAAAAAAACCATCTGCTTTTGTGTTCCACAGCAGACAGAAAGTCATACAGGTTTGAGTAAATGATGACAAAACGTTCATCTTTGATTGAACCACCCTTTACGAACAGATAAAGCACAACAGAAAGAGAGCCAGACAAACAGATTTCAATAACTTTTCAATTTGAATCCTTCACAGGGCTTCACTTATTCTGAGAAATAATGTGGTTCAAACAGCAGTAACAATCAAAAACAGATTCAATCAGCGCTGCAGTGCGGTGCTAAACCGCTTCCATTGAGCTCTTTAATTGAGAGAGTCTCATTATCCCAGCGGAGAGGAAATGAGGGTGGAAGTGAAGGGAACGGGGATGTGCTGCTCACTGTGTGCTCATACACCTCTGTGATTGGAGTTTAGAGACTTTTCTCCATGATTACACTGCTCTGAATGACAGACGTGTGTGTGTGTGTGTGAGAGAGGGTTGCAATTGTGGCTTATGGGGACACAAATTAGTTTAATGACATGGGTGTGACAGAGGTATTAGTGAAAGTGGTTTATGTAGACACTGCCAATGTCCCCATAATTCAAAAGTCTTAAAAAAAAAAACACAAAATGGTGATTTTAAAAAAAATGGCTGTAAGGGGTAGGTTTAGGTGTAGGACAATAGCACAGTCCTCATAAACTACAAATACCAATGTGTGTGTGTGTGTGTGTTTGTGTGTGTACAGACCCTGTATTCCTCAGATCAAAAATAAATCTTTTCATAAACCCATCACACACTAGTTTCCTCACACAGGTGGGTAATTTTGCAGTCTGTCATTTAGTACAAACACATGCACATAGACACACACACACACACACACACACACACACACACTTGCATTTAATATGTTTACACTCAGGAAATTTGCTGTAGCTCATGTAAACGTAACTTGAATGAACTTCACTCCATTATTGCTACAGCAAGAATAAGATTACTGTTCAAAAGTTTGTGGCCAGTAGGATTTTTAATGTTTTGGAAAGAAGTCTGCCAAACGTTTGTCATTATTTACTCATGTTATTCAAAAAACCTGCATGACACATTTCGCTGCTCTTTTATATGATAGCTGTCAAAAAATTACCAATTACAATTTTCAAAGAAATCTTCTACTCACACAGGAAGCAATTATTTGATTAAAAACACAGCGAAAATTGTGAAATATTATTACTATTTTAAATATTGTCTTTATGTAAATTTATTCCTGTGATATAAACCAGGATTTTCAGGCATGATTACTCAGTAATTCTGTCTTCAGTGTCACATGATCCTTCAGAAAACAGTCTAATATCATGATTTGCTGCTCTTGAAACATTATTATTAATGTTGAAAACAGTTATTTTTTTGTGGAAACTGTAGAAACAGTTTTACTTTTCAGAACTCCTTGATTAATAGAAAGATCAAAATAAGAGCATTTATTGAAAATAGAAAACTGTCCATATTGTCAATTGTAATCAAATTTAAATTGTATTATTAATTTCCATCACAACACAAAATAAATCAAAAACTGTTGTATGTCTTATTCTCTGTCAAAACAGCTTAGTTTTTCTAGTGCTGTCAAACAATACATCACATCCAAAATACATGTTTTCGTTTACAAAGCATATGTATATACGTGTATATTTATTATGTACATATGAATAAAAACACATGCATGTATACATTTAAGAAAAATATGTATATATACGCACATGCAAAAAAATTTAAATATACATATACAAATATTTTTTTAAATTAATACTGTATGTGTGTGTATTTATACATTCACAATAAATATACACAGTACACCTACATATATTATGTGATTTTACTTGGAATGTAATTAATATTTTTCATGAAGAAAATGTGAGTGGTGTGATACTGTTTTGACACACATGCTGAACTTTGATACTGAGTTCTGAAAAGCCAGATTAGCCTGTATAAAAACAAAAGATTATAATATTTCCTCATTTAGAAAGCTAAAAGTAAAATCCTTGTTCTGTCATAACGTGGCATAAAGTGACTTTCCAGATCCTTCACCCTCTCTGATCCGCTCTGGTTGAATGAGCTAAATATTGCAGGCTCTTTAACCAAGTGCTTATCCCCCTAAGTCAGTTTAGATGAATGCGGCTGCTAAATGCATAAATGTGCATTAAATATTGACGTGTGTACCTGCTGGTTGTGGTAGGGTCTGTAGCAGCGGCGGCTCACGGCTCTCAGCTCTTTCACAGCGTCAGTGGGCATTGATTTGGAGAAGCCCAAGCCGCTCCAGGTGTCTGTAGGGGTTCGAACCTCCGTCACCACGGGCTTCTGCTGCATGGCTATCACACACAAGCAGGTTTTCACAGATTAAATCACAGGCATTATGAAACCCACACAAAAAAACTGTGAATGCCTGGAAACATTACACGCTCAGAACCACATCCAGATTTACACTGGCATATAACAGCAGCTCTAATTAAAGTGTATGTGTGTGTGTGTGCACGTGTGTGTGTGTGTGTGTGTGTGTGTGTGTGTGTGTGTGTGCGCTCACGTGTGTGTGTGTGCGTGTATCCCCCTGCATTATTAAACACCTGCCACCTAATTAAGCAACTTAATCAAAAGCAGTCATGCAGAAGAATGTGCTGCTACCTTTCCACATCTCTCTCTCTCTCTCTCTCTCTCTCTCTCTCTCTCTCTGTGTGTGTGTGTGTGTGTTTGACTGAAGTGGTTTAAATGGGAGTTTATTTAAAAGTCAATGTATCAGTATCTGGAGTGTGTAGCAGCGTTGTCATTACCTAAAAGTAAAATTTAAAACTAAGACCATTAAAATAAGCCATTAAAATGTAAATAAAATAAACATTTCATTTCAAATTGGCAAAGCGTCATTTCTCTTTTTTTTGCTGAACTGAAAGTGCTTAAATAAATAAAAGTAAAAATGAATAAGAAATAGAAATACATTATAAAATAATATCAAAATACAAATTAATGCCCGTTCTTGTTTCTTTTTTTTTTTTAAGTACACTTATGATGTATATATGCTTTACAAATATAAATAATATTTGTATATATTTTAATATACAGTGATATACATTTTAACAGCATTATATAGTAATACAAATAATTGTACATAATATTTGTAAATAGTTTTATGTATGTACAATTATATTATTTTCAAATATTTTTTCACACACACACACACATATTTTTAAACGGAATTACTATTTCTGTTTTTCTACTTCAAATCACATGTTTAATTGTTATATAAATACGTTTATTTGTTGTTGCTTAGTCAAGTCTTGATGAAATTTACTAGTGATTTCTAAGTGGTTTATTTATAGTGTAATAGCTTTAGTAGAATTAAAGTACAAACATTTTTTGTATCTCAGTTAACAAGAAGTGCAGAAGATATGAATGTAGTGGAAACTGTCAGATGTCAGGTTTCTCTGTGTGTTTTTGTGTGTGTGTGACTGTTCATCTGTCTGCATATTCAGTGGGTGGAGTGGCTGCACGCCATTATAAATCTGGCAGCGTGTTACTCTGAAATGGGTCCCTCTATCACCCTCTCTGGCACTGCGTAACGCTTAAATGGCTCCCCTATATCACCTCTCTGGCACACTCCAGCTCTTTAATCCATTTTGAGCTTTATACAGCATGATGAATGCCAAATAGATGGAGCCTGCGGCGGCACGAGTCCATCTAGCCACGGCCCACAATGACAATCCCGACTTAAATCATTCAACTTTAAGGCTTTTCATGGCCACATCTGATCACACAAAGATAATACTTTGATGTGAGACACTGAAAAATATGCAGAAAATCAGTCTGTAATTTGTGGAGCTGATTTTGATCGGTAAAACTCTGGAGTAAATATAAAAGTTGCGTTTGTTATTTATAATATAATATAATGTATAATACAAATGTCTTTTAACTCTGATGTTTGCTGAATGTTTTGTCTTGAAGTCCTGAATTAAAAACATCCTCATCTTCTTTTTATAATACATAATAAATGCACCTGTAATGTATAAATACTTTTCAAGTAAAATCAATATTTTCATATAATTCTATATATGAAATTGAATATTTGCTATTTCAAAACAGTATATTATATTCATTATATATATATATATATATATATATATATATATATATATATATATATATATATATAAAATACAAAAATGTGAAAATTGTACTAATTTAAAAATAAAAAAATAATACATCAAATTATAATAAAGACAAAAACATAAAACATATTCTAATTCAATAAAACACAATTTTATATATTAATATTTTATATATAATATATACTTATTTAAATTAACACATTCTTATGAAACACAATTTTATATATTACTAGCTTACTTAGTAGTAGCAGTATTAATAAAAAAGTGTTAAATATCATAAAATAAAAGCACACTGCAAAAACCTCAACTGCTTCCTTATTTCTATGATATATTCTATTTAATATGTATTTTATTATGCTATATTATATTATATATGATATATCAAGTTATCAATCTTCTTACAAAATGTCCTACAACAAAAACACACAAACCTTGAGTTGCCAGAAGCTTCTTTCTCTCGTATTCACGATCCTGTTAAAATAAACGTCAAACATAGACATAAAAAAATTCTGGAAAAATGATTCATACAGTTTATTCAATACATTTACAGCAAGCAGTTTTGTTTTGATTTTAAAAATGAAAAAAAAGTGCTTTGCCTCATTATTATTGTCCACAGATGGGAATATTCTCAGACTACAGCGTCTGTCTCTGTTCAGATAAACACCATCCACCTCCACTCTCCCTGACCTGAAACACACACACACACACACACACACACAGAGAGCTTCATTCAGTGCTGTAAATCATATTCTGGACCAGAATCCAGAGCATGGTCTGACTGTCTGTTCAGGAGAAAGGTTTGTACCTCTCCGGCGTGAACGGTGGGTTTGGCTCTCTCAAGGCCTCTGATTGGCTGCCTCTCCTCGAGACAGTTGGCTTGACAACGACCTCTCTGACCTCTGTGACCTCTGCATGTGGCGAGACGCAGGCCTCCATCTCTGATTGTGTCGGCTGATCCTCAGCCTCTGGAATCTGATCAAAGTTTATTGTTTACAGTCAACAGGTTTTAAGCAGTTTTTTTGGTATTTCAAATTATTTATAATTCTCTTTACTTTAATACAATTGATATTAATAATAATGATAAAAAAAATAATAATAATAACAATAATATTTAATACTAATTTTAAGTATGATTTAAATCAGCATAATAATTAAAAGCAGCAAATGTATGCATGCTTTACAAATTTAATATTTTATTTAATATATTTCCGAGTGCTGTCAAATGAATAATAACATCCAAAATAAATATTTTTTAAATAATATATAAATGTGTACTGTGTATATTTATAATGTATAAACAAACACAACCACATACATGTGTATATGGAAGTAAAATATGCTATGTTTATAGATTAAATATATTTACATATAATATAAAAACATTAATATAAATGTATATGCATGTAAATATTTTCAATACATACTGTATGTGTGTAATGTATTATTTTACCTAACATTATTTAAATAAAAACTTTTATTTTGAATGTAATTAATCACAATTAATCACTTGACAGCACTATTTTCACACTAAAATTATTATAATAAATATTTAGTAATTTAGTAAATTTAAAATTCCATATAATATATAACAATTTCATAATTTTATATACGTTCTTATTATTATATATGTGTTTTATTTCATTTTATTTTATTTTAATTATGGAGTCAAACACTTTGTAGATATACATATAGTACACTAGTATGCACATCATGAATAACGTGGTCATCCAAACCTTTTCTAATTTAGATTCAACTCCTTTGATTCCTATCCGTTTATCTTCTAATGAAATAGCCAATCCGGGAGAGGCAAGGGGCGGGGCTTTCCAGAGAGAGAGCCAATTGTGGCATCAGGAGCGGACACAGCACCTGAAGATTGAAACGTACAAAAACATTACATTCATTTAGCAAAACAAACAAGCATGAGTGAAACTAAATAGGATGAAGTGTACACACACACACACACACACACACCTGTCTCAGTGAGGCGCAGCTGCTGCAGAAGAACATTGATCCAGTAGCTTGTGATTCCATTATTGGCCACCAGAGGGTCCGCCGGGGTCTTGGTCACCTCAGACACATTCTTGGTTGTCATGGAAACCTCAGTGGAGTCCAGGCCCAGCAGCAGACGTCTGGCCTCATAAAGGCTAACGATGTTCCTCTCCAAACCTTTAACGACCACCGACTGGAAGCAGACACTTTCAAGAGTTACCATTTTACGTTAAAAACAAAAACAAGAACAATGTAACAAAAGAGAATATTATATGTGATCTTCTTAAAGAGTTAACATCTCATACAAAAAAGGACAATAAAATAAAACGATATGTGATGCCAAAAAAAAAATTACATATGATGAGCAAAAAAGAAAATCTACCAAAATATGGTTTTTACAAAAAGACAGGAACAAATTTTACCTTATGTTGTAAAAAGGTAACAACACTAAATATATTATTAAAAAAGATCTTTAATACAAAATAACACATCAAAAGTCAAAATAACACACTTTTGGGCTTTTACACGCAAGTTTTGTAATTTTTTTCTTTGTTTTAATCGATGAGTAACATTTTCATCACTGTAGAATGTTTCATTTACACCAGCATTAAAATCTAAAGAGTATATATCATTTGTTTAATAATATTACATTAATAAAATATTACATCATATTTGAATATTGCTTTGTATTTGTATATGAGTTATAATTATATTATTTAATTTTTCATACAAAAATTTTTAATATTTTAGATAGTACACATTTAGAATGTTTATTATTTTTAACAATAATACTTTTTATTCAATTATTATATTTTAGAGTGTTGTTTTTATAATTATAGTGTGAAATATCGCGTGAAATAAAGTACCGGGGAAAAGAAAGCATTGGCACTGAACCTTGATCAAAACACTGATTCACTCACAAATAAATACTGAAATGTAGGCTGTGCAATAAGAGTAAGTTTAAAAACCGCTTCATCATACCCACATAGTGTTTAGTGCATCATAACTCATAGAACAGTATGAATTATAAGCAATGCATGGCTTTTGTCTAATATGACCCATAACCTCATGCTCTTTGAAGCAGAAAGTGAACTGATGAAACGTGGAGCGAACGAATGCAGTGAGTTAACAGACGTCAGTGTGAACAGCCCTAAAGACGACGAACGCCGTAACGAGTAATGTACAGTAAGTCTATGATTTGTATGCGTGCCTGTTTTGGTGACAGGTGCATTGTGGGAGCTGTGCTGCGGTACCTTCGCTGTCTGCTTGACCTTGGGTTTGATGCTGATGAAAACACCCAGATTCTGCATCATCTGAGCGAGTTTCCGAGGGTCAGACTCTCCCTCGTCCTTCAAATCAAACATCAGGCAGACGGGCAGACAGTCCTGAACGAGAAAGCAGCACGAGATCAGCACATGGATATAGTCTCATCCAGATGTGTCTCGTTCATTCACCTCAGAGGAATGGACTTCATGACAAATGTCTATTGTTATTGTATACGAAGCATCATGTATGTCGTAATCCTGATTGTGTGTGTTCTATTTTTACATTAAATTACATTTTCTAACGCAATTACTTTTTACAGGGGCACACTGTACATGTTGTCTGAGGCCACGTTTTCACACACCATTAGACATGAATAAACGCTAATGAGTCATTTTGTTTCATCTGCTACTGTTCGAAATGTTATTGCATTGAAAATAATATAACTGATGAATATGAAAAAAGCACTTTGGGAAAAATTGCCTGTTAATTATTACATACGTAATAGTTCAGTTTCAGCATTACTTATTTACTATTATATTACATATGAAAATTTTGTTTGCAAAAACAGATAACTTTCATTTTCAAAAATCTTGGGTTTTTTTTAATGATGTCATAATTTTTTTTATTGTGTTTTAGCTGTATTTAAAAATTTACGTACTTTTTTTAAACAACTGAAATTTGTTGAAAAACATGATTATTGAATAACAAAGGTAAGCACTCTTCATATATTTACACACACGCTCATATATTATTTTTTCATTATTTTAGCTTTAGTAATGTTAGTACTTAAACTAGTTACAATAAGGTTTATTAGTTAGCATTGTTTAACAACACTATTAAACATAAACTAAGATTAAACAATACTATTCAGCTTTTATTAGTCTTAGCATTTATTAATGCATTATTAAAATCACAAGCTGTGTTAACATCGGTTAATGCACTTTGAATTAACATGAATGAGTAACTATCACAAGTTCATGCTAGCTAATAGATTAATAATGTATACAATATAAAATAACAAATTACATTGTAAAATGTTACCGTTAAACTAAATGAAAAATATCAATTGTTCCTTTGGCAACAACCTTTTTTGCTTTGTTTTTACCATTAATTTCAGTTTACCTTTATTTTAATGTGAATGTCCCCAAAATGTCTGCAGCTTAAGATTTAGTAAGTTAAAGTTTATTTGATATAAATGATCTTTTTTTATTATATTCTAATCTAAACCATTTTTAATCATTCTAGTTTAGGTTTATGATAACAACACTGGACCAACCCAAATCCTAAAAAAACATTTTGCATTAATAGATAAGTCTTTTAAGGTTTTACTATTATTACAGTTATTTGACAAAGTAACATTTCTAATTTTTCATTTAGTTTAGATACTGTGCACCAGTGTGTACTCACTACATACACATCTAGTTACTATGTAAGCGCACAAGTAATAGGGACACGATATAAAGTGGGACCCACGGGGGGTTTGTACCATGAGCTGCTGGCGAGCAACACACACTCCGTCGGCCGTGCCCTGGATCAGCAGCGAGGGTGTGTGCTGCGGAGCGCTGAGGTCAGGCAGGATGATCTGTGTGTGCGTCTGATGCATGACGGTCAGGAAGTTGGCTCCGTTCTGACCCAACAGGAAGAGGTGCTGCTGCGAGGTCACGTCCAGCTGTGTGCTCACCATCACCCCCGTGACCCCGGCCAGGGCCTCGGAGCCCAGCAGCAGCTCCATCAGCACGCAGGTGGCCTTCTGCGGAGGTCAAAGGTCAGTTACTGACGCCGCGTGCGGTGGGGGCTGTGTGTCGTGAGGGCGAGCATCACCTTGACGGCCGCGGCGTTCCCCTGCGTTCCTCTCACGCTGCAGGTGCTGCTGTAGAGTTTGGGCTGCGTCCTGAAGCTGACGCTCACTCCGAACGCCTGAGCCACGTGCTGAATCACCGGAGAGCCCGTGTCACACACCACACCCCCCACAAGGGTCACCGGAAGGTCAAAGGTCAGAACCAGCGGCTGCAGGTCCTGCAAATCAGAGTCAAGTGCACATACCCGTAAAACATATATTTGAACCCAAACCTATGAATTTTTAATATAAATGTCATGTATTTAAATATAATGAATATTTATTAAAATGACTGATTAGATTTATTTAAAATCTGTTTCGATTTTCATCACTATAGTTGAAGGCATAACATTTTGTCATAAAATATCCAAAAACCACTTGAACAGTGTTGTATATTTTACACAGTTGTGTACTTACGCTATCTCAGAGGTTTTCTAGGATTTGTTTATTTAAAAAAATTCCAGATTTAAATTAAGACCCCTCCCTGGTCATCGTCGCCTATCAATGCATCAATATCCGTGCTATCCTTGGTTTCTGCCTATGAATACTATGGCAACACATGTGGACAAATGCGCAAGTGGTAGTTATTTACTGCAAATTATGGAAAATCCTAATGAGACTCCACTCTCGCATGTGTTTTGATAAGACAGGTGAGCAAATATATATATTATTTATTGTGCGAGTAATAGTCATGTACAGGCGATTAGGTGATTAAAAAGATATAAATAACATTTACATTTAGTCATTTAGCAGACGCTTTTATCCAAAGCGACGTACAAATGAGGTAGGCAATAGAAGCAATTAATGTCAACAAAAGGGCAGTAGTGCATAAGTGCTCTGAGTGGGGTCTTGGCTTACCTAACGCAGACATGAGGCTTTTTTTTTTTTTTTTTTTATATAACAAGAAAAGGATAGGAAAGAGCAGGAGAAGAAGAAAGTGCTATTGATGTTGGGTCAAGTGCTTTTGCTTCCGTGAGAATGATTTGTGAATCTTCCAATGTTTCATGCTCCAACGGCTACTATGAAGTACTTAACTGGGTAATTACTCTGTATTACGAAACCTTAAAAACAAAGTGTTACTAAAAGTTACAAATGCATTTAGGAATATGTATTAACACACACCAGTTAAAATGCCAAAAAAAGAGACCGAGATAAATAATTTCAAAATCTTTCTACCTTTAATGTAAAGTATATAACTATACAACTCCAGTAAAAAAACACACTGAAATCTTTTAAAAGTGCACATCCTTAAAGCAATATTTTGTTGAAGCAACTTTTGATTTAATTAACACACATTATTAGCACATCTGGACTTAGCAATAATATTACATATGTTATAAGATTATATAAATATTAATCACTAAATATCATTACATAAAGGAATTCAAAGTAAAAAAAAGTTACTAGAAACTAAATAAAATATATACAAATATCTTGTTGGCTGCAAAGGCAGCATTTCTCTTTATTAAGTTGAAGTCATAAATAACTAAAAAAGTAAAAAAGAAAAAGCTAAATTAAAAAAAAAAACTAGATATTATTAAGGACATATTCATATTTAAATACGATGAATACTAATGAGGAGTTACTGACCCGGATCTGTCTCCTGGCAGACTCCACCCCCTGAACCGGCCCAGCGATTGACACCTGCAGGTATTTAATTACTTACATACAGTTTCACATAAAACTCATGGAGTGTGTATTGTGTACAGCAGTGTGCCACAACTGTGAGGGACGTGAGTACCTGGTTACTCTTTTCTCCCGCGCTGTTGTTTCGGTTGGAATCAGGGAAGTGAATGTGACAGGAAGTGTCCTCCATGACCTTCTTAATGTTTCCGCCTCCTTTCCCAATCACATGAGAGTGCTCTGTATGCGTGACGTCCATCTTCAGTGTGACTTTATTCACCTGTGCATAGGTGGGCTGCGATGAGATCTCCACAGGGCAGATGAACAGAGAAATCAAAGGAGCTCACCTTAGTCTCTAGGAGCTCCAAAATCTTGCGCTTGGCCTCCAGAACGTTTGCTCTCTTCCCCTCCACTTTCACATGAGGATCTGAACACAAATACACAAATCAACACAATACATTTTATTTCCATAACACCAAACTATTCACTATAAAACAGTTGGACCGGGATCATAAAAGAGGCCTTCATTTTAGTTAGAAGTAAAGAAAAGGTGAAAAATAGTCATCACATTTCAAAATGTTCTGAAAATCATTTTTCCTTTGATGTTAATGTGAATGATTTATTTGTGCTTAAGCCATTTGTGGAGAAGCAGATAAGATTTTTGTAGCTATTATTGAAGATGCAACCAACTGAAATGAAATAAACAATCAAAATACATTTTAAAATCAAAGTTGTTTATTATTACTATTATTAGTTCATGTAATTATAACGCTGTACCAAACCATACCCCCCCCCAAAAACATAACATGAATGAAATCAAAATGTACATTCATACATAATTTTGTGAATAATTTCTTCAGTTGGTGTTGTCATATTTATCTCTCCTGTTTTTATAATGAACTAATGCTAAAACCTTTTCATTAAAAAATATTTAATTGTTAACTGAAAACAATTTTATTAGAGTTAGTTGGCAAAGCAACACTTACATTTTTCTTTTTTAAATTAGATTTTCTCCAAATAAATATTGAGGAAAAACTACATGAAAAAAAAAATTAAAACACAACAAATAAATAATTAATAGGATTTTTCTTTCTTAATATGCCTCTTTAAGTGATTTTAGTACTTTAAACTTAAACTAAACTAAAATGAGAAACGTTGACTTAGTACCTAACTAAAATTAGATCTTATTTCACATGGTTTCTTTTATTTTAATTAACATAAATGTTATATTTAGTTTAAAACAACTGACCTAAATCCTAAGAGAGAACATTTTGCATTTATAGTAAAAAATAAATAAATACAAATTTACAAGAAGAGCAGTAATTTTTCTAAATATTCCCTCAAAACAATATTAGTCTCAATACATCCCCAAAGGAAGTTTTTTCATGTTTTATCTTATCGGACAATTATGTCCCTGAACTGAATCTTGTTTGTGCACTATTTTTGTGCTTTAACCCGTACGACTTTCTCTTAAACCTCATCTCATATTCAGACTTGCAGCATAAAAATGCATTGTGTCAGGTCAGGCATCAACAATGGCAAAGCAACTGCATATCACCAGGCAACAAGAATACAGTGCATGGGTCATTCTGACTAGTTTTATGACACCTTTACGGTGCTTTGGAACTTTTTGGTCATTGTATGTAAAACAGCAGCATGAACATTCAACTAAATGGACCATGAGAGTGAGTAAATGATGACAGCGCTCACCTTTCTTTGATTTGGCACCGATCTTCAGCTTGGATGGCCATTTTACCTGAGTGTGTGTTTCTCTCATCACCTGAGACAATGAGTGCGTGAGGAAGAGAAACTCCAGTTCAATAGATAGTCAATTTGCATCCTCACATCCTCCATTCAACAGAGACAATGACTCATTAGCATCTCAAAGCTCCTAGTTTTGCCTTCATAACAGCAAATCTGTTCCGTGCGTTTGGGACAAAATCACTTCAGTGACTTTTTTTCTTTCTCCTTAATTAACAAAAGACCAGAAAACCACAAAAGAAAAAAACAAGTATGTGATCTTTATACTGAGACGCCAGAGGATCTCAACAAACACATGCACGTGTTTGTTGATGTCTGCAGATGGCAGCGGCTTTGACGTGATTATGAAAATGATAACAATTAAATAATAACCATAATTAAATCTATAAAAAACATTTTCATTAATTGAAATAAAACATACAAAAACTGAGATAAAATGTATAAAACATATTTGACTCCAAAGCAACATTTTTAAATTGTCGAACCTGAGTACTAAAATAACAAAAGAAATCTAAATTCAAATCAAATTCAAATAATCTAAAATTCTAAATTCAAAATTCAAATCTAAAACTAATACTAAAAATACACACAATTTAGAATATTAACAAACAATATAATATTGGTGACATTAACACCGGTTTATATTAGATGTGTTAAATTAGATTCAAACGCTTTTGGTTACTTACTTTCTGGAAGAACTCCTCGCCTGACAGCCCTGAACCTTCAGCAGGAGCTAAAGACACAGAAAGAAAGATTGATGCACCATATTTTATAGTAAAACATTCAGAAGATATATTTTTTATTTTCATGTTTTATTTGAATAATAAATGTAATGCATTACGCGATACAAAATAAACATTTATATATGTTTTATAGTTTCAAAATATTTGCATTTATAAATATTTTGTTGATATTGTGCATCTATATAGTCTGTTTATAAAGTATACTATATACAGACAAATAAATATACATTTACAGACACATACATAAATACACACAAAATAGGTTTTACCAACAATGTAAATGGTGCATAAATAAGCAAATAAACAGCTGTATGCATAGTTTTCAGTGGTTAACGGTTATATTGCATGTTTTGCATTCATAATAGTATGACAATGTAGACAATATATAGGCAATACATTATTTTCGGCCTCCATTAGGAAAACAGCTTATAAATCATAAAGAATTACGTTTTTGAAAATCAAAAAAAGCTGAACATTTTGTGTAAGGGGTGAGATTTATGCCTAGCATTCGGTAAAGGGATAGAAAATACAGTTTGTACAGTTTGAAAACCATTATGCCTGTGTGTGTGTGTGTGTGTGTGTGTGTGTGCGTGCGTGAGGGGGTGGTAAAGTTAAACACATTTGCCCCAGAGTGACATTTACAGGGTTAGGGTGAACATCCCTCCTTTCATTAACTGCTCCTCATCGCTACGGGTTACACGGCTCTGCAAGCAAGAATGACTGAACAACCAGCGTGTGAGTGAGTGTGTGTGAGTGTGTGTGTGTGTGTGAGTGTGTGTGCGCGCATGTAAAAGAAAAGCCCCCAAAGCTGCTTCTGAGAAACAGTGTCAAACAGCAAAGTTATGTTAGAGCAAGCGATGCTGACGCAAAACTAATTCACCTCCCTGTGAAAGAAGCTGAATCAAGAAACACAAACGATTCCTCAATTCATGTGTGTGTGTGTGTGTGTGTGTGTGTGTGTGTGTATGAGGAGAGCTGTGCTTGCTAAGTAATCAGAGGCACCTTTTAAAAAAAAAACAAATGTTTCTAATTCTAAGGAAGCTCATCTTAAAGTTAAGACTGAAGAACTTTGAACTTCTCTACCAGATCAACGCAAAAACATTTGCTTCGACAAGCTCAATCCGTCACTCGCTCTCATCTCCGAGGGATTTGAATGTCATCTCCAAGCTCGTGTTGATGAATCGCAGGCGCTTAAACTCGACTCGACTCCAGAATCTTCCTGGACAGCTCCCGATAACAGACCATTAAACCTGTTCATCACGGCAGAACCGCCACACAAACGGGCGACATCCATCTAACGCTCCCTAACATCGCGTCAGAAGGACATTTAGCTGGAAATCCGCGACAGGTGGATTTCTAAACGGGTTTCATTTGCATGCACAGACTAATGAAGCTTCTGGAATAATTCTACAGAAAAGCGTGACAGATTGCGGCCATCGATCAAACACTCACCGTACAGCATGAGCTCCAGCTTCTTCCGGTCGATCCGGAATCTCTCCTCCACACACTCCGGGTCTGAAGGCTCCTGGTCCTGAAGTTCAGATCCTTCATCCTCTTCGTCCTCGTCATCCTCCTCTTTCTTCTTGTTGTTGTTCTGGTTTTGCGGGGTCTGGTTGGGGTCCAGCTGAGGTCCGTCGCAGGACTCTGCTTCAGGAGGCTCAGGAAGGGAGCTGCATGTCTCTGGGGCCGCCATAGTGAGAGTGTGTGTGTGTATGTGTGTGTGTCCGTCAGTGCGACCAAGGAAACAAGTAAAAGAGGGGCCCTGAGACACACACACACCTCAGAACAGAGCAATACAGCACATCACACCCCTCTAACAGATCACATGACCACAGGACAATCTCAGTGAGACAAAGCTGAGAACTTTTGTGTCCTTGTTGTTTCCAGCTAACACCCAGCTAACAGAGAACGTTCTCTTAAAGTTCTGAAAAGTAACATTAATAAAACGTTCGCTCAGTGTTATCTGGTCTTTATTCATGTCAGCATAAAAACACACAGGGTTCATTAACTTAATGTTCCTATAATGTGTACGATCAAATGGAATATTTCCCTAACATGCATATAATTAATAGTTTTTAAAACATTTATGCCTGATTTCAGACAAGTTTTAACTGAAAGACACTGACGTATCTTAGAATTTGTCACAGCCATTGTATCAAGATTCAAACCAGCATATATTGTTTCTCTAAAAGCATTTTAAAAAAGTCTTGGTAAAACTGTAGTGTAAGGATCATTTCTTACTATTAACTAGCTGCTTGTTAGCGTTGCTATTATAAAAAGGATAGTTCACTCAAACGTGAAAAATCTGTCATTAATTACTCACCCTCGTGTCGTTCCAAACCCGTAAGACCTTTGTTCATCTACAGAACACAAATGAAAATATTTTTGATGAAATACGAGAGCTTTCTGACCCTGCAAAGACACAAGTGGAACTACTATGGTCAAGATACAGAAATGTTGTGAGGACTCTGATAAACTAGTCTGTGTCACATCAGTGGTTCATCTGTAATCTTATAAAGCAATGAGAATAACTTTGTTGCACAAAAAAAAATGTCTTCTCTTAGCCAGCTGCCTTTCATGATATAATCACAACTAGTACTCATAAAATACATCTTCTTCATGACCTTATTCTACATCCCTAAGCCTAAACTTCACAACCACCCTACTAACTATTAATAGGCAGCAAATCAGGAGTTGAGATTATTAGGCAAAAGTCATAGTTAATGGTTTGTTAATTGAAATAAAGCGTGACCAACTTCTCCGGTGTATGAAATGTTTTTCCTAAATGTCTACATGTAAAAAAATAACCTCAACCTCATCACATTTGAACAGTGCCTCCTTTCTGTGCTTTCAAACGTTTGTCTATTAAAAAAAAAAGCGGTTTTAATTGTAGCAAGCAGAACAAATAGAAACAATACAAAGATTTCAGACTCGGTGTGCAAGACCTTAAATCTGAAACCAGGCCTTAAAACACTAGACGTTTTGAATAACGCTCCTTGTTTCTTTATATGAAACCAATCGTTTCAGAGTGCTCAGAAAATGTTCAAAAGTAATGTGTCTACGGTGCTCGCAGAAGGACAATGTGGAGCGCTCCCTTAATGTTTCAAAAACATTTTAAACATTTTAAAAGTACTTAATGGGACGTTAGCAAAACATATTTTTGTTAGCAGGAAGTCTGCGCAATAAATAATAACTAAATAAGTAAACTTTCGATTGCAAATCTGTGTTTTGAGCCAAAAAAGAGATTCTCCTGAACCTCTAGAAAAAAAATCTGAATATCTGAAAAAGGTGTAGGAGAGGCATCTGAGACATTAAAGTCATTTTGTTGTTGAGAAACATTCTTTTACAACAAAAAAACCCCTATTGGACTATCCCCGGACGAAAAAAACAAGTTCATAAGACATTCAAGCTCTATAAACCAACAAGCATCAAACTTTCCCCATCACTTCTGATTCGTACAGAATTTCTTGCATGGATTATTTCCAGATTGAAAATAACTCTAATGGGAATGGTGCAAACATTCTTTCAAGATGGACTGTAGGAATGTGTGCTTTATTCATTCCCGTAAGTGCTGTGGCCTTCATAAAGCCGTCTCCTCCTCCTGTTTCAGACTCCTGGTTCAGGGGGAGGGGAGCGAGTCGGGAACAATACTGGCCAGAGACCCTCCGTTAACAACCAGCACCAGCGCCGCTGCAGGGGCCTGCTGCCTAGCAACGCGTTTGTTTACGGACAAGCAGGGAGATAAAAGATGAAAGTCATGAACTAAAGAACACTGTAAAGAAACATCGGAGAAACGTAGCATCCCATCACTTGCTCGGGGTCGAGGGTCCAAACAGCTGATGAAAACATCTCAGTAATCCACATCACTCCGGTCCATTAGTTTACATCTGGAGAAGGAAAAGCCGCATGCTCATAAGGAATATAAATCTAGTTTGAGATGTTTTCATTTTCATTACTATCGCATCAAGGCTACAAGTCCATAATCCATAATAAAACTTCCTCAAGTAACAAAGTCGATCCCCTTTTGTCCTCTCAAAATCTGTTTTGTTTCTCGTTTCTGATCTGTGCATATTTCTCTACTGATTCAAATAAGACGGGGTCGTTACTGGAGTGGAAAGTTATTATGGATTATATATTTATTTAAGCTGAAATGGCTTTTTTTTCAATTCACAAGAAATGAAGTGATGAACTGGTGTTGATTACTTGTGCATCGTTGTGATGTTTGGACTCTCATTCTGACGGCACCCATTCACTTGCTAAATCTATGAAAAAAACATTTCTATCTTAACAGCTTGAAGGTGAATACATTTTCAATACTATTTTTTTTTTTTTTTATTTAGTTCTTTCAAATAAATCCTCTCATTTGGTTATACAACTGAACTCAATGCACACACTGAGCAAGGTGAATGAGACGAGGAAAACAAAGTTGAATTTTTGTGGTCAGACAAACTTCTAATAAAACATTTTAATGTTGCTTGACATTTGCCTGTCCTTCAAACTCAATCTTTCTGCTCAAGAACCAAATCACATGAGAGCTACATAACCTTCCTTTTTAAACTTTTTAAAGCATGTCTAAGCCACCATTCTGCATTTGCCTTGAGAAACGCTTTTATTTTTATCAATGTTTTTTGTAACTGATAGACCCCAGATAATAACTACAATCTGCATTGTGAATCGTGCATGATCTAATGATTTGACATATGTAAATGAGGACCGAGATTTTTTTAAAAATATATGTTGTTGGAGGAAAATAACCTGTCAATTGCATTTAACCATGACCATACCTCAACCCTTAAATCATAGATGATGATGATGATGATTGGTTAAACATTTTGTGAGCTCAGTAACATCTGACTGGCTGATAACAATGAACATGCCTCTGCGAAACCATTCTTTTAGGTTATAATTAGTATAATTACATAATTGGAGCTTTGGATTACAACATGTATTAACATTAATCATGTATTACCTTAACTTTAATCTGGTAAAGTGGTGACAGACATCCATTAGAAGCCTCACCTGAGATCAGAGGATGCAAGTTAGATGTTGATTCCAGCCAGCAACGTTTCTAGAGAAACACATCACCACTGTACAGCGAAAACAACTTCAAAGCCACCCAATGACACGTGCCCAACACCAATTCAACTTACTATTATAACCTAGCAGGAACATTTTCTTTCTGAAACTGTACAACTAATGGGAGCTACTGTAACGTTACCTGAGACCGAAGGCCGTCTTGGACCAGCAGCAAACTAGCACGATTCAAACAAAGCTGCAAAGCAAGGTTGTTTGATACGAGGAGCAGGTTATTATTATATGACTGATGAATTAGGAACAGAGTGCAGTCAAAAATGACTGTTATTTTAGCGTCAGCGCGAGGAACCATAACGTTCGTTTTATTCTAAGAGCGCGCCACAGTTACGTTATTTGCCGCTTAAATTTTCGCGCTCTTAAAAGGCAGGCGGATTCTGATTGGGTCTCAATTTTTCAGCCTGGCATAATCGCTATGAAAGTGTATATCCGAATATAACATTACAGTTGTGTGAGTTTTACTATTGTCGCGGAATTATAATAATTATCAAACTTCACAGTTACCATTATAATTATGACTTTGTTGTAAACAGATATTTTTTCACCGGGAAATCACGTTAAGAAACGGGATTGTTTCAGCTCACCAAAAAAAGAAAAATCTCACAATATCGAAAGCTTCTGCTGCCACCGTGTGTTTGAACAAATTAACTACAACATTATTATTACATTACTAACGTGTTATGAAATGCATTGTAAAAACCAACAAATAAAGTCCTTTCCCAATATGCTCTCAAGAAGTCTTCTTACATGAGTAACTCGCATTAATAATCTCTCTGGAGATTTCAGAGTAAAACACAATATGAATGCAATTAAACTCGTAAAAACACTTAGGAGATGAGGAAATGTGTAACCATAGAAACACCAAGACATTGAAGAACATCTCACACACACACACACAAACACACACAGATTTCCAGTTTTAGTAACAGTGTGGTTTATTTTGCTGTAATCTGCATGTGTTTGACCAGGTCAGATCTCAGGCAAAGAAAACATGAGAATTAATTCCTGAATCATGTAGTGAGAGATGCTTCGATCTGCCTAAGTATATTCAAACGACCATATCAATAATCCTTAGAAACTGTGTTAATATCCCTGTTTTTGGGAGCTACCATATAACCCCTGTAGTAATAAAACAGTGACAGGTTTTTCAAGATGTCACGTTATTTTTTAAACATTGGCCCAATATTCAATATACTATTTCACATTCATGCATGACAGAAATACATAACCAGTTCTAGTAAACACAAATGGCAGGTGACCTTTATGGAAAAAAAAAGTAGCCTATATAAATAAATAAAAATGCAGATGTGAGAGCCCGTGGTGTGTTCAGTTTCACCGAAAAGAAAAACATTTGGTGTCCATCGAGAGACATCGAGAGCAAACAAGATACGGTTTGTGGTTGTGGGTGAGCTATTGCTTTAATAACACATTTATCTTAAAATAAAATCACCAGTTTTCTGTTTAATGAAAAAAATAAACCAACAAACTGACATTAACAGGCTGCTCCCACACAAAAAAACACACTTAAATGGCACTTTAAATTGTAAGATGAGAATGGACAATTCACCCAAAAACAATGATTTTTCACACTTTTTGTTTGAACCTGTATGACATTCTTCCAAGGAACACAAGAGATATTTTATATAATTCATCTTACATAATGAAATTTCAGTCTGTTTGTCATTTAGGCATCACAAGAATCATGAAGAGGTGGGTTATAGCGCACTACTGTTTGATGAGACTCTTTCTGTCACTGTTGGAGCTCAACAATTTTTCTAAGTAAGAAAGTCTTCTGTTTAAAGCAACATGAAGGTAAGTAATTTGACTCCTTCAAAAGTCCACGTTAGAAAATGTAAAACCATCCCGAGCAAACAAAAACAAAGAATTAGCTAAAAATAATTTTTAAAAATGTTAATGTCCATATCAAACTTCACAGTTCGTTGGCATGATTTCTGACTTTACAAAATCATATTGAGTCCTTATCAAATTTGTTGAGTAAAAAATATTGTACAAGTTCCAGAGTCTCTGTTTCTGCAGCAACATGTTTCAAGATCTTCATATTAGTTCAGCGCAGTCAGATACGAGTCAGTTCATAATTACTGGCCTTTAAATAATTACGAAATTAGTATCTGTGAGTTTTAAAGAACTAAGTGGGTTTTTAGTTCAAACTCGTCTAAGTAAGAACAATCTTCAGTCAGAAGTGGTTTGCTCCTCCTGAGTCTCGGGGCACTTCAGACGTTTGAGCCTCTGTTACCTGATGTTGAGCAGGTCCTCTCTGAGCCAGCCGGGCAGAACCTGACCCGTCTTATAGAGCAGTTTAGAGAGCTTGATGTTAGCCTCTCTGTAGTACTTCCTCAAAAACACCTGAGACTGATGAAGAGAGATAGACTGTGATTGTAAATTAAATTAAACTCAACTAATAAATTGAAGGAGTGGAAAGAGTTACTTGTATGTCCATGTCTGCGTATCTCTGTCCTTTACTCTTCCCTAAACACTTGGTCTTTCCTCCGTCCAGCAGCTGACACCAGAAGCCTTTCTTGGGGTCAAACCTGCAAAAAGGTGTAGAAGAGAGAGGAAAACATCCTGTGTGATGCCGTGACTTGCAAAAATTCTGGATATTTATTATATTTATTACACATTCTGCATGTTGATAGAGGGCAGCTAATAACCTAAGTTTGCATGTGACAGAAAAAAGTGTCTTCTGCTCATCAAGGCTTTATTTGATAAAAAAAATATAATACAAAAAGATATTTTGTGAAATCGTATTACTATGTTTACCAAGTTAATATACTGTAAAATGTCATTTACTTCTTTTGATGTAAAGATGAATTTTTGAGCATCATTACTTTAGTCTTCAGTATAATATCAAATACTACCTTGTTGTTTTGATACGTATTACTACAAAAATTGATTTTAAACATTCATGCACTTTTGGCAGTGCTAAAGTTTTTAGTTAAGTTACTATATTCACAATATAACAGAAACGTCTCGGTTACTTGTGTAACCCTCTTTCCCTGAAGGAACGTCACAGGGACCGCCTGGGAACCCAACCACCTCTTAGCTGAAAAGGTCAATATGAACTGTCGAGTGGAAATTGCATGCCAAGCCACTCCCCCGTACATACATCTATATAAGATGGTGGCATGCAACCACTCATTCAGGTTTATGCTGAGGTGCCGAGAGCAACCCAACATCTAACATCACTGTTCCCTACTTCAGGGAACGATTGTTAGACAAGTAACCGAAACATTGTCAGTCAGACAGTCACTATGACTATACATCATTGACTGAGTTCATAGAGACCCTACGGAAAATGCCACAACCTGAACTGCTTTACGTAATTGAGGTACAATTGCTGACAGGCAAGCGTGTCAAGCCATCTGAAAGCTCAATACGTAACCATCCCAACGCCCTGCACGGCAGAACGGCGGGCCCACCAGGGGTGCCAAAGCAACCATTGGGGGCAAAGCACAATGACATAACAATCACGTGAAAATTTAAGTACGGTTAAACAGAAGCCGTGGAGTATAGAGACATGGATGCCAGGTCCAAAGAGGATGAAGACGTCCCCATTCGGGCACAGCTCAAACTACTTCAACTAGCTCCTGAGCCGTGAGGCAATGGAGAACCCAGTGTTCACATAGATAATGTAGAATATTACAAAGATATTGGGTATCGCTCAGCCCTCGGCTCTACATACATCTGCTAGAGAGGTGCAGTGCTCCGTGCCCAGGAGGAGGCAACACTCCAGGTGGAATGAGCCCTGACTCCTAGGGGCACAGCTCACCTTGGGACTGGTAGGCAAAGGTGATGGAATCCACAACCCAATGAGCCAACCTCTGTTTGAAGACAGCATTCCCCTTCTGCTGTCCCCCAAAGCAGACAAAAAGCTGCTCTGAGTTCCTAAAACTCTGGGTACGTTCCTGGGTACGCAAGGCGCAAACAGGACACAGCAGCACAAGGGTCGGGTCTGCCTCCTCCGTGGGCAGCACTTGCAAGCACCACCTGATCCCAAAAGAGAGTGGTGGAAACCTTGAGCACATAACCAGGTCATGGTCTCAAGGTAAAGTGACAATCAGCTGGAATGAACTCAAGACACGAATCGTTGACGAAAACGCGAGCAGGTCTCTCAACCGTTTAATGGAAGTGAGTGTGAACAGGAGCAAAGTTTTGACAGACGAAAAAGTCAGCTCAACTGAATCAAGCGGCTCAAAGTGATGAAAAGATGACCGGAAAGGTCTCAAGAAGAGCAGTCTTGGAGGATTTAATCTTCTTGCACCCCTGAGGAACCTGACAATCAAGTGATGCCTTCCCAAGGACACCTTGTCTACTGAATCATAGTGAGCTGCGATATCTGCACTGTATACTTTTTAGGTGAAGGGGACAGCCTCTACTCCAACTTATCCTGTAGGAAGGAAAGCACCACGCCAACCAAGTATCTCTGAAGGGTCCTCCATGGTCAACGTACCCCCTGACTCCCACACCATCATGGGTAGTGAGGAGTGAAGCGCTGATACATGTCAGTGCCTTTGTTTTGTCATAAGATACACACCAGTAAGGTTTTTAAGGCAGTTACTTAATTGTCGTAACTGAACTACGTACTGTATGACCTCAACTTGGCTTAGGCTAAGCCCCATTTATGAAACAGGACCTTAATATGACTTCAGGCTGATGCTCAAACTCACGCTAGAATTTTATGGTAATCGACTCGATTCTCCAAACCCAGAAATGTCTGGATCTTCTCCATGACGGATGCTGGCTCCGTTTTCAATGTCTGACCATCCACAACCAGAATCTGTGAGGATTTAATGAATGAAATGTGATAAATAACACTGCCGTATAAGAACATATGAGCATATATGCTGGCAAACGCACAGACCTGGTCGCGGTGGTAGTGCTGGAGCCAGCGGGAGAGGTGTGTGGCGTACCATCCTGGAGCCAGACAACGCTTTTGCAGGATCTGCAGCTTCACAGGTGCATTGTGGGATGCCGTGATGACATCATGGAAAGAATATTTCAGAGCCACAGGGTCAACATGTGCTCTCTGATGCTGAAGAGAAAAAATAAAATCAATCAATCAATCAATAAGATAAATGAGTAAGTAAATGTCAACATTTATACATTTGACCAGATGTGACTTGAAGGAAAAGAGAACATAATTTCAACTAAATAGTCAATATAGATTAAAATGTTTTATAGAAACACTAAAACGCATAAAAATATTTGAAAACAATCAAGACATGTATTAATAAATGTACTCAAGGAGGAACATTTAACGTTTTTATTGATATAGACCAATGCAACAAACATTAATAATACACACAAAATAATAGAAATAATCTTATGTACAACATACCACATTTACCAGAGAAATGCAAACAAAATACCAGGAGAGTCATAGAACAATAACTACATAATTTATGGCTTTTAAATAATAACATTTAAAAAACTAAAGCAACAAATTATTGAAAAACTTTCAATAATCGACATGACCTACTTTTATGAAAAAATTACTTTTAAATAAACAAATAAGTAAATACAATTTTACCATTTATCATTTCATTTTTTAATTATTTTTTAAAAAGAAAAATAATTAAAAGAACAATGAATTAATTACATTCTTAATCTCCATTGATGGTTTAAACTGTATTTATTTTCTTTTATAGACAAATAATTGCACAAATAAAACTACAAAGCATGTTTAGAGACATAGAGACATAGATAAAATACTATATAATCAGTACAATAATAATGTCACGATTTTTAGTCTATTAATGGTTAATAACATTACTGGTAGCACGCAAAAAAATAAATGACCACTACTAAAGAATGATTACTGTGGTAAAGCCTTGTTAATGTACATACATTTTTACAAAGGTTCTTTCTCCTCCACAAAATGTGTGTTTGCTTTAATGCTTATTTAATAAAGACAGTTAGTTAGTGAGCTACAAACGGTGCGGTATGTACCTGGTACCAGGCGTAGGCTCGGTCCACAGGGTCACTCAGGACCGTGATGATTCTGGCTTTGGGCAGCAGCGCTGAGGCTCGGACCGCAGCTGCATCTGAATCAAAATAACTGGCACTTTTCTCAAAATAATAATCCGAGCTGCTGTTGGACGGGAGGGGGAAATACTCCATGTACCTGCAGGAGAGATTGAGAAAACAGTGAGAAATAAATGCAAACGAGCAGCGCTGTAATTTTAGCAGCTCCTCTGACACGCACCAGTCAATGCCCCGGTGATAATTGTGACCGCTGAAGAACTGAATCTCCTCAAACGTCTCTTTATTGGGGTAGTTACTGCTGAGATCAGGATGCATCCCCAAAAACAGATAGAGAGCCGTCGTTCCTGAGAAAAACCATGACGGAAACAAACCACTCATTTTTTTATCTTGCTTACATTATAATACATACGTATATATATATATATATATATATATATATATATATATATATATATATATATATATATATATATATATATATATATTATATATATATATATATATATATATATATATATATGTGTATATATATATATATATATATATATATATATATATTATACACATATATATATATATATATATATATATATATATATTTATACACATATATATATATATATATATATTATTATTTTAGTACTTATGTTTTGTTATTGTTGTTATTTTCTTTTCTAAAATGAAAACAATTATCTTGCCAAATATCTTAAGATAAAATAAGTTTAAATAGCAATTTTGTTTTGTTTGTAGTTTTAATAAAAGGTTTTTAATGCTACATTTATAATGCATTTTATTTAATATTATTTTTATTACGCATTTAATAATAGTAACAAATGTGTCATCTAAATTAATCTATCAGTGATTTTATCTATTTTGTTTTAGATGAGATTAGTCATCATTAGTTTCTGAGCCCCAAAAAAAATAGCTAATAGTAATATTTTCATGATTTTATAATATTTTGTTCTAATTCATTACTAACCACTATATATTAACACTGCCCTAAGTGTTAATTTTAATGATTAATTGAATAGTTTTTTTTCTTCTCATTTGGTGTATGCTTCGACAGTGTTTTAAAAGACCACATGCCAATAAAGTATAAGGTAATCTGGTGGTGTGCAGTACTGCATGTGTCTGTCAGGTGGCACTGTTGCTCCTCACCTGTCTTCTGAGGGCCAATGAGCAGCAGTTTTGGGAACCGGTCACAGGTTTTCTCCTTGGACCAAATGTCTTTGTGTCTTTTATCCTCACAGGGGTCCTAAACACAAGATCACAGCGCTGACAGATTCCATCGAGACGGAGAGTCAGGAAATGCCGGACTTCACGCAAATCATAAGTGAGCGTCAGCCAATCACAGTGAAGTTACTAAAGGCTTTGCCGGATTCAGTGTTTTCAATCATACTGTGACACATTTCGCTCAGATTTCAAATGCAGATTTGTATTTTGTTCCTGTAAGTTGATCTCAGACCTGCCAGAGCGGCTCGGCGTCAGACGGGAACATCTGGAAGTATTTGTCGGCCAGCTGCAGCGGAGGGAGGGTCCGTAGTTTCAGGTGCGTCCAGGTGAGCAGGAAGTCGAGCAGACGTCTGAAGGTGAACAAACCCAGGCGGTCGTTCCCGTAGTTCGACAGGTGCGTCATGAAGATGCTGATCTGAGAAGCAAGCACATTCAGCTAATCAAAGCCATTTCACTTGAAATTCAATTCACGACTCTATTCATTTATCCATTCATTTTGAGGTAAGTGTTCAGAGAGTATATTTAATGTCATATAATGATTAATTGTTTAATACAATATTAATATTCAATGCAACATTTTATTTCAATATAAGCAGTTTTTATGTAGAATGGACAGTTACATATAATGACCAATTTTAAATATATAAATACATTTTATAATTATGAAATGGCATAAAATAATTATGAAAAAATACAACATAAATTAACCATTAAATTACTTTTTTGATGAAATAATAAATCATGTATTATTTCATAATTATTGCATATAAAATAATTATTTGACAATTCATTAATTACATTGATAAACGTTTTTCTTACGAATGTTTCACAGGTCATTTGTCTTGTCTGGATAAACATTCATTCATTATTCACTCTTTGGTGAAAATACAAATATGAAATATGTACAAATTTGGTCTATATCAATAATATTATTACACACTACTTTTCCTTGAGTTCACTTATTAAAAAGATCTGCTATTTTTCAAATCTTGATTCTGTTGAACAGCGTGTTTATAATAAGAAAGCCTGAAACTGTTATTTTATTCTTACTATTTCATAATTATTTCAGTTATATACTTATTTTTGATGTTTTAGATAATATCATAATAAGAATAAATATAATAAATATATTACATATAAATATTACATACAAATACAATATTATTTTTATAACAGCATAATGATTTGTTATTTTTTAGTTAATTTCTAAGTATGAATTAATAGTTTCACAATTATTATATATTATTTATAGATCAACAAATTCTTATTAAGAGGCATACTTGTATTTAAAATTTTTTATAAAAGTGGGTGAAAAAAAAACATCAGTTTGATATGTTTCTCCGACTGAAAATAACACATAACATTTTTTTTTATTATTAAGATGTTTACAGTACTTCACCAAAAGGCAGAACATGGTGAACCTATATCTATAGCTACATATTTCCCAGTCCTGCTGACAGTACGATCATAAGCACAGCGTAAGTTGATGTATAGAGTATGTAAAGAGGGACTGACAGGATTGAGCAGGACAGTGAGGAACAGCTCCCCTCCGTCAATGATCCGCTCCAGCTCCTGCGGCCCGCCGGGGTACTCCTTATGAAAGATGGTGTGTGTGAACAGACCGCACGTCTGCCTGGGCAAAACCTGAGCAAAACACACACATAATCAATTCTCCCTGCACACTGACACACACACACACACACACACTTGTCAGGGACTCCAGGACAGCGCCTTGTCTCTCTGGAAATAAATAGATGTGAGCTTATGTAATATTCATAACATCTCACACTGAATTCAGGAACTCAAACTCGTTAAGAGAATCGATGAAAGAGAGAGACACATATTGCTCCTGAAATAAAAGGACAAATCAAACAGGGAACGAGACGGAGGGACAGGGTTTGTATTGTTAACTGTTGAGAGTTGAACAGCTTTGTTACGGGCCGAGTCTCTTTTCTTACACTTTCTCAAAAGCAGCCTTTTCAGTGTCTTGCAAATGAGAGGGAACCGACTGAAAGTCAAACATTTCCATCTGAGCGTTGCATGGGATCTGAGCTATGAATGAATTACAAAAATTAAATAATGCATGAAAAATATTTCAGCTGCTGCGATTACTGCGATGCAGCTGTCTCTTATTCCAATAAAATGCATTGCTTTAAGCAGTGTGTTTGTAGAATGACGGGTTATGAACAGAGAGGAAATTCATTATTTTAATTTAAATTGTTTTTTAATTGTAAAAATATTTCAAGAATTATTATAAAGTAATTACAAAACTAAATATTTAATATTACATCATAATAATATCATTATATATATATTTTTTATATTATGAAATTGACAATTATAAAAGATATTTCATAATTATGTAATAATTATTTAATAATTCACTATTTTATGATTACAAATGTATAAAATCACTGATGGGCACTGGAAAACTATGTTTTTTGTAATATTTTATAACTATATAGTTTTTCCATATTTAATTATTTTAGTAATCATTATTATTTTATAATTCTTTTATGGAAATCTACTACTTATGCAAGTTATTTCATTATTAATATATATATTTCATATTGTATTATAAAATATAAAATACATGCAATAATGTTTCATAAAAAGTTTTTTATTATTATTATTATTATTATTTTTACAATATACAAAATAATTATTTAAACTGATGAGCAGTTGAAAACCATATTTTTTCTTGAAAGTTTTTCAAGGTCATTTGTCCTGTGTGCATAAAGGATGAATATTTATGTATTAATTACTTATTCAACGGTGGTGAACAAGCAGAATATAAACACTTCTGCTCTTTTGCCTCTTCTGACTGATTTAAGAGATCAGACTGTCATCGGGGACAACATGTGACTGTTTTTGTGAGTCTGTGAAAAAACAGATTACTTTACCGTATCATTTTAAAAGCTATTAAATCGCACACACTCACTCTGATGCCACGGTGGATGAATCCGCGTCTGAACCGAGCGGGTTTGAGGTGTGGGTACTCCTCGGTGCTGGTCACTCTGATGTCCCACACACGCTTCCAGGCCTCGTACAGCTGGATGTGGACAGGATACACGCCGGAGTGATGAGGAGCCACTGCATAACCCAGCTGAGTCGGGATGGAGTGATCCTGCAGGACAAACACTGATGAAACATCACTCCAGACCTGTGTGTGTGCGTGCGAGAGTGAGTGTGTATATGAGTGTTTGTCTGTCACACACACACACACAGATGCACAGACACTCACTCACTCACTCTCACACAAACACACACACTTTCACTCACTGTCTTACACACACAAACACACAGATGCACAGAGTGAGTGTGTGTGTGTGTGTGTGTGTGTGTGTGTGTGTGTGTGTGTATGAGAGAGTGAGTGTGCAAATGAGTGTGTGTCTGTGCATCTGTGTGTGTGTGTGTGTGGCAACCTGGTATTTATCACATTATGAGGACCTAATGCATAGGAAAGCACCAGCATAAGAACACCAAGAAATAGACATTGTGTAGACATTTTTAGGTCCCCATGAGGAAACAAGCTTATAAAACAAAGAGGATTCGATTTGTGGAAAATCTAAAAGTGCTAGTAGTTTCCTGTAAGGGGTAGGTATAGGTGTAGGGTTGGTGCAGGACAATAACTCATATGGTCTGTACAGTATAAAAACCATTACGCCCATAAAATATGGAAACCCAACATGTGTGTGAATGAGATTGTATGTGTGTGTTTGTGTGCGTGCATGAGTGAGGGTGTGTGTGCGTGTGTGTGCGCGCGAGTGTGCGTCTCACCTCAGCGAAGCGGCGGTTCAGCATCATCTGCTCTGCTAACACACTCTGGTTATGGAAGCGGTGCGGCTGCATGTGACTCCACATGTGAGGAAACCACCAGAACTCATCAACGTACGACAGCAGCAGATCATCACCCCGATCCTCCTCATCAGTACCTGACACAGTGATTCACACACACACACACACACACACACACACAAAACATTTAAAAGCTGTCTGATTTTCAATAGATCTAAATGAAATGATTTACAAAGAAATATACACAGTTCTATATAAATATATAAATACTCCTATGTGTATATGAAAGAATTTTCCGGAGTATTTTCAAATGGAATTACAAATTGCATTTTCAGTTCCTTTTTTAGTACATGGACACATAAATTGTGACATAATCCAAATGCAAATCTTGCATTACCACTTTCGCGAACGTGCAGTGATTGACACATTTCATATGAAAAAGGTGCATTTGCAAAGGCATTTCCCATGTCTTACGAGTCATGAGCCTGATATATTTAAATCGAAATATTAATTGCCACGTTTGTGAGTCGTGCATGTAACCTGCCAAAACTCAAATGGAATTGCAAGTCCTTGTGCGTTTGATTTTTCCAGTGTCTACATCAACGCTGCCAATCAAAGTGAGGGGCGGGACAATGCTGGGGGCGGGGGTTGGATGGGGTGTTTGTACTGGGAGGTGACGTCACTGCGACGGTGCAGAACGCTTTGATCAATGGATGCATTTGATAAAGACTCAGATAATACAGCTGCTAATCAGTTTGTGCCCGTGTGAGACGAAGAGACAACCTTTTTGGCACAATCCATATTTCTATGTCTTTGTCTTTTTACACCAAACGATACCAGCGATATCAACAGGAGCAACGGTACACACGTGTATCTATACAGTGTTAGTTCTAAATTATTATAACACTAGTATTCTGACCAGCTAAAATATTGGTTTTAAGTCAATTATGTCTGTCTTTTGCTAGAGAGCGAGAGAGAGAGAGAGAGAGAGAGAGAGAATGTTGAAGTATTAATTTGGGATATTAGTAAAATAAATATTTATTAGTGTATTTATTTAAAATAAAGAATAAAATAAAGACACTCAAGAAAAGCTGATCTTGTGTTTTTCACTCACCTGCATGGAAGAACTTCCCTGAGAAGCCCAGGTTAAAAGTGAAATCTGGAATCGACTTCCGCAGCTCATTCTGAGTTTCAACCAGCGCCTGTGAAGATACACACACACACGATTCATGATACTCGCACGTCTGAACATAATTCATGAACACATGGAATGATGATTTCCATATGAAGACGTCTGGAAGAGCCTGTGAAGGAATGTTTGTTGCATTTCTCTCACTTCTGATGATAAACTACAGCAAACACACACACAGTAGAATCCATCATTTCATCAGATGTGTCTGACATCTCATCTCTCAGTCTGAAGTCTTTATTTTTTTCCTGTGGTTAGTGTTTATCACCAGATGCTTGTTTACATGATTCAGATAACTCTGTGTATTTGCTGTGAGTTTCATCATACTCATCTAAACGCATCAAACGCGCTCACAACTACAAACAGCATGTTTATGTGGCAAGTGAATAACTTTTCTTTCCTAAAGTGAACGAACACACACACACACACACACACACACACAGAGAGATTAGTGCCACTATATTATGGAGGACTTTGTATAGACTTCCATTGATTTTAAATCAAGTTAAAAACACGTCTGTATTTTTAACTAGTGAGAACCACAAAAATGTCTACACTAGTGGGTATTATTTCAAAATTTATGTGAGGATATTTGGCCACTATAAGTACAGTTAAACAAGTATACACACAAACACACACACACACACACACACACACACACAACCCTAAGCTTCAGATGGAGTTTTACAGCAGTTTCTGCTTTAATCTGAACAGACTTTTTCTCACATTCAATGATGGCATGACATGAAAAAATTTAATATACATTGATCATTAATAAGTTGAATGGACTGCTTTTACAGACTTTAATGATGATTTTATACAGATTTTTGGATTATAATCTCAAAAAACTGGCCATAAAGATGTACAAGTCACATTTCACCTAAAAAATAAATGCATGTAAAGGAAAATTTCTGTTTAGAGCAAAGAAAATGAAGCATTTTAAAGAATTGTTCTTGCATTGAGCGATTATTTTCATGGTAATTCCATCACTAATATGCATTAGCCTGGCACCAATAAATAAATAAATAAATAAATAAATAATGCTTTATTGATTATTTTATAATTTACATAATTGTATATTTTAATGTAACAAATTATTCAAATTCAAATTTAAATTCAAATTTAATTCAAATATCCTGCATGCCACGTGACCATTGAGCGACGTCTGAGAACTGTGAACATGCAAATTCTTATTATTTTAAAACATTAAGATATCAGGGATTTCAAAAAATGTTCAAATCAAAAGATTTTCAGCTGACAATAATCTGGGACAACAAACTGAAAAAGACTAAAGACTTTCAGTGACTCCAATTACTGTAATAATGAGTATAAAACACCTGGAAGAATCAATGAGCTTGTCATCAAATGGCCCTAAAAACAAGCTCAATTATCTTTATACATCAGATCATTTCTATATTTTCTCCCGATTGATCTGGTGTATTTTCATGGCATTTATATTTTTTTCTGTTGCATGAAATAAAAACCTTCACATTTTTTTATAAATATATAAAAGTGGCAAAACCCCCAAAACAATTGACGCATCTCTTTAACGCACCTTCACATCTGACACCTTCATCCTGGTCCCTTCCTTTCCCACAAATATATCATCGATGTCCACCAGTATGAAGCGCTCGAGGGACAGAGACAGTCTCTTAGCGGTGAGGAAGGACAGAGCGTCCACAAACACCAGCTTGTGAAGCCAGAAGGAGAGGTTGTGTCCGAACAGAACCCTCTGGATGCCGTCGTGAAGGCCAAGATCCTGAACCACGGACGTGTGCATGAGTCCAGCGCTCTCGGCCGAGCGGGTTTTAGCCAGCAGAACCGGCTCGTAGGTGGAGTGATTGGACTGGAAGACGGTCCAGTCGTCCCCGGGGAGAGGACCACTAAACACCTGACACATACAGAGAAAAACAAACGCTTTGTTTCGAGAATAAAGGTTCTACAGAAGCCATGAATCACATTATAAAAATATATCTAAAGTTTAAAAAATGTAGATTTTTTTTCTCAGATTTGTTTTCCCTCCAAAATAAACTTTTCTTTGATCTCTAAATTGTTCTTATTTACCCCGATCCAAAAACTATTTTCTTTTTTAAGCAAAGACACAAAAAAAAAAAAAAAAAAAAAAGCAACGTTTTTTTATGAAGAAATAAAAAAGTCTACAAAAGAGCAAAACGTTTAAAGAGAAAAAAAAAAGTGTTTCACAAAAGAATTCAGATTCGGAAGAGAGAGAAACTTTTTTGAAGAGAAAAAAAAACGTTTTTGAAGAGAGGGAAAAGTTTTGAAAAGAGAAATATTTAGGAAAAAATATATATATGAAAAGTTAAGTTTTGAGGAGGAAAAAACTATTGAAAAAAAAAAAAACATTTTGAAGAGAGAAAAGGGTTTATGAAAATAATATTTTTAAAAGGGGAAATTTTAACTAAGCAAATTGAAGAGAGAAAAATGTGGGGAAAACAGTTTTTTAAAAAGTGGAAGTTACATGTGGCCAAATATAGTGACCCAGAGCAGTTTTTGAGAATGTTTATGCAGAACAAAAAATGTTTTTGAAGACATAAATAGCAAATATAACATTTACATAATAAAAGATAATAAAAACTATAAATGTAAATAAATATGAATAAATAATATAAATACACATATACATAAAAATGCATCATATACAAAATAAAACATATATAAATACATAAGTAAATAAATACAAACAAACAAATTAATACCTGCATATATATATATATATATATATATATATATATATATATATATATATATATATATATATATATATATATATATATATATCTGCTTTGATTTTAAATGTATGTTGGAAGTGTGTGTACACATCTAAAACAAAGTTGAAAAAAGTGTAAGTGACGTGTGGCCAAATACAGCGACCCAGAGCGGTTATAAGAACGTTCATGCAGAACGAAAAATGTTTTTGGAGAGGCAAAAAAAAATCCTGTGAGAGTTAGAAGACATTTTAGGACTCAGCTGACCTGTGGTGCTCGTGTGACGTGCAGCAGAGGGGATTTAGGGTTGACCGTACAGTCCTTCAGACCCAGGTTGGAGCGCAGGAACAACGGGAATCCTTTCAGCTGCGCGCTCAGCAGACTGTTCTCATTGGCCTGATGGGACGAACAGGAAGTGACATCACACAATCTGACGCGCATGCTGCACTCCAGCCAGTTTGACCACTTACCGTGAAGTCTAAAGTAAAATATCAGCACTCTCAAGAAAGAACGTCTTTTTCTGGTTGGTCTCTGCTCTTCGATACATACATCTTTCTCAATCGATGTGCAGGCTGTATCTTATTGTATCAAAGCACCAATGAAACTATGAGCGTTCAATGTCATGGGCAGTTAAGTTACCAAAAAGACGATTAAAGCTGTGAATGCATGTATTATGTTATGAGTCGCATTTAAGGATCATGTCTCTAAAACTGTTAAAATTAACACTGTAAAATGATCAAATTGATAGCTGTAGAATTGCTATAGTCAATGGTTAAATATAAGGGGGAAAAATTATAAATTAAATTATTGCAATAGTAAAAACTTTAAAATTAGGTGGGATTAATTTTAGAAAAAAATGTTCATTTGTTACTTTTTTAACCGACTGACAGCACTATATACATAAACACATACATCTATGCAAATAAATAAATAGCAAATAACTTATACATATAAAAGGCAAATATAACATTTACTTAATAAAGATAAAAAACTATAAATGTAAATAATATAAATATAAAAATGAATCATACAAAATAAAAAATATTAAAAAGTGTAAGTTAATCTATACAAACCAAATAATTAATATAAACCTACATATATATCTAAAGGGGTCAAAATGCAAAAAAAAAGCTTTACAAGCAGTTTGATTATAAATGTGTATTTGATTATAATGTTAATTAAATGTGTCCATTTTTTTTTATTTAAATCCCTATTTTAATATCCACTTTCTCAAATCAGCCAGTTCTGAGATTCCTGTCAGAATGACGTAGTTCTGCACAGGCCCCTCCCACGATAGCTGATTGACAAGGCCTTCGTAACTTAGACCCGCCCTGAGTGATACTGTCATAAGGCCAACATTGTGTCTGTGTCTCTGATTTAGCGATTTAGGTGTTCAGTTGTAGGATGTAATAATAAACATAGCTTTTTTTGAAGTTTACAGTCTGCTCCTCACCCCACGGAAGAGAGGGGCGGGGTCAGCAGAGCTCATTAGCATTTAAAGCAACATGAACTACAACTGCTTGACAACAACAGAGCTGATTCTGACAGGCTAAAGGCAGAGGTTTATACACTACTGAGAAAGACCCTAAAGAGTCATATCAACTCGTGAAAATAGGTGTTTTACATGTCTTAGATGTCTTATATTTGCCTGTCTGCTTTCTTGAACGTCAATATAATCTCCAGCTCAAGGTAGTCAAGAAGTTTTGAGACTTCTTATGGCATTCTTACTTTCCGGAAGTACTCAGGAAGTTGGTAACTCAGACTGAAGAAGTGATATAGTCACTCACCTTAAAGAAGCCGATCATTCCCACTCCAAACTCGATACAGTATCTGTCCAACAGCTCTCTGTTCCAGGCGTCCATGTTCACATACTTCAAGATGTTTTCGTAAACAATAAGCACAAAGCGGCCCCGCTTTCCGTCCATTAATGTGGGCATGTCTCCTTTTCCGGGAGAGATTTCCGTCCGGTAGCGAAACCTCGCCGACTCCAGGATGGCCACGATCTCCTGTCCGAGCTGAGAATACGGACTCTCCACGAACACCAGCACGACCGGATCCGTCCGAGAGCCGTCGGACCACGGCATCCCGCCCGCTCCGGACAGGAATGGGAGGGGCCGGTTTGGGGTCACGTAGAGGTCATCGGCGGCGCGTCCCGCTGCGAGCGACGGCTCCAGCTCTCGTTTGACGACAAACAGGAAGTAGGAAGAGAGGAAGACACTGAGGGCGCACAGGAGGAAGAGGAAGATGAAGCTGGTCTCTAGCGGCACCTGGCGAACGAGACGGCGCAGGCGGAGCGCGCCGAGCATCACACACACACAAATACAAACACACAGCCCAAGGAAGGAAAACCGATAGATAAAGTTCAGTCTACATGATTGAGATGTGAAAGGAGCGCAACAGAATTGTGTCTGTGCTTCTATGTGACCATCGCTGAGCTGAAGAGAGGGGGCTGGGCTCAGAATTGGAGTGGAAGTCTCGCCTGTCAGTCATCAAACTGGCTCCGCCCTATCCACTTTTGATTGGTCACGAACCGCTGCTGTGATTGACACACAGTCATTGCTGTAGTATCCCACTGGACACCTACACACCTGAAAGACATGAATATGAAAGTTAGAAAAGAGTTTTTAAGGGAAAGAATCAAAAACCTGAGAGTTGTATTATTATTATGTATTTATTTATTTTACTTTACATCAATAACTATTTTGTTATTGAAATATTTTTCAATGTAAAGTAAAATTTGGTTAATTTTTAATTTTAATAATAATAGTAATAATAATAATGATAATAATAATAATATAAAATTGAAAAAGTAATCTGTTTTATTCCATTTTCATTCTGTTTCATTTGATTTAATATTAATAAAATAATTGTAAAATATTTTTACAGTGAAAAAATGTATTATAATTATATTAAATACTTGTTTTTACAGTGAATATTACAACTGTAATATCTTAAATAACTTTAAATATATTAATTGATTATTAATAATAATTGCATACTTGTATATGAAATATATTTATAAATATAATTTAAACAACAATATTAATAATAATAATAATGATGTTTTAAATTGTTTAAAAACATTTTTGAACTTAAATAAATATAAATTACAATTTAGGTTTGCATGATAATATTATTTATTACACTTTACCCTTGAATAATTAATTGTGATTGGTCAATTACAGTATGACAAAAATATTAATGACATGCTTTGGTTTTATAATAACAAATTGATTATCAATAACAGTCAGACTGGGAAAAAGAAAAAAAACAGATGAATTTTTTCGTGACCTAACACATTTTCCTTGCAAGACAATAAATCAAAGGTGTGTGTGTGTGTAGTTGAGAGAGAAACACACACACACAGAGCAGCCTTTGTGTTTATGTGATGAAGACACAGCTCAGGGCATGAAGAGGAATATCAAAGTCAGATTAGAGCCGCGGTGCGTTCAGACACGCAGCAGGAGAGCAGCGGCTCTGGACGCTGACGGGTCGCTGCGGGCCGATGGGTTTGTTCTCACAGCGTTTCAGGAACTATTTGGGCTGAATTTGCATAGATTTCACAGCATCTATGGACGGGACGTGCTGCAACAGAGCCGTGAAATTGCGTCCTGAATCTTTGCCAGTGTAAAAATACACATCAGATTCATACATAAATTCACAGAGCTGGTGAAACTGCAGACACACAATGAAAGTGAATGCAATTGCCACATTTTCAGTGGTCAAAAACTAAATCTGGGTCACTACGCAGTGCACTAGTAGTCTCCAAAATAAGACAAATAGCTACTATAGCAAAATAGCGGATAGTTGCTTATTAAATTCTATTAATTATATTTATAAAAATAGAAATAAAAATATTATTATAATTCTTATCATTAAATATAAAAATAATTTACTTTAGTAATATTTAACTGTAAAAATATTATTTAATATTTATAATTTATTTAAAATGCATATAAAAATAAATATAACCGCTTATAACTGTTAAAAATGTATTATTGTTATTACATAATCATATAATCAAATAAATTGTCATTTTACTGTAAAAATATATTTTAGAGAAAAACATATTAATAGAAATAGAAATAACATTATTATTATTATTATTATTAAATACAATTTTGCAATTGTCACGTATATGGACTCTGTTGTTGTTTTCACCTCCCATGTGCTCCGTGTGTTAGTTAACTGTCTCATTATGTTCAGGTGTGTCTAATTAATTTGTGTCAACTTCCTAGTGGTCTTCATCCTTAGATGCGTGTGGTTTCTGTTGGTCTTCCTGCCTGCCTGCATGTTATTTGTTCTTTGTTTAATATTAAAAGTCGTCGTCGAGTCCTCCTTCTCCCTGAACCACAGCATGACAGCAATATTGTTATATACTATTAATGTTTTTGTTATATATATATATATATATTTAGGTTTTTTTACATAAACGCTACATATTTAAACATTAATATTTCACCATTAAAGAATTTATATAAAAAAAAACAATGATATCATTCATGTTCAAAAAATTAAATCATCATTATCATAAAATAAAATAAGGATTACTCTTGTAATATTTGATGATATAAAGAGCCATAATTAAAAAAATAAATTTATGTAAAATTAAAAATTAAAAAGTAAAATACAATAAAACTAACAAGGAAAGGATTTTGGCTGAATTTATGTAGAATTATCAATCTATTAATTTTAGTATCATTTGTTTAGTTTTTTTTTTTATTAATTTATTAAAATTAATTTATATATTATGTATATATAAATATAAATATATATGTGTGTGTGTGTACCTGCATTCTTCAGGATTAATTGATTGTGAAAAGTGACCATTAGGTTTTGATTTGATTTGCATCAATGTGTTTCGCATTGTAACCAATTACAGACCTGTTTGTGTGCACAAAAAAAATACATGTTTAAAAACATTTTAACGTGAAAGATATAGTTAAACTATGATTGTGGTTAGCCCTGCTGCGCATACAGACAGTCAGAAGGAAAAAGAGCGAGTGCAGAAGTTGTTTGGTGACACTCAGGAGAGGGTTTGTTCTCATTTTGCAGCACTTGCATGTGTTGAAATCCCATAACGTCCCCACTGGGTCTTTGATGCGAGCGCGTGAGTGTTTGAGGACAGAAACGGCCCTCGAGAAGCATTGTTGGAGCCGCTGGCAGGAGAATGTGTTTGATATATGAGTGTGGCAACAAAAGCAGTGCTGGGACTCTGGAACGGGTCGGCCCATTGTGAAAGGGGCCAGCCGAACCCTCGGGGTCACAGCGAATCCTCAAGAAGCCCTGCGCTGACACCAATAAACCACACACTGTAGCAACCACTCGCTCTCCATGGAAACAGAGAGAAAGAATGGACTCCATCAGCCTAGAAACCTGAGAAGAAACTCTAGAACTCCTTTCAAAAGCTCAGGAACTCACAACGGGAAATTCTCTTTTTAAAAATTCTAGAATTGCGAATGAAAATATTACTTTAATTCCAAGGATGGGTTGCATAAATCTATTTGGTTACTCTTTTTTTATTGTACGCTTAGATATTCTATGAACTAAAATTTGTAACTACATGTGAACTAATACTGATTAATTTGCAAATACATATATATTTAATCTCAGAGTAGACTGTTATGGTAGAATAAGATGACATACTTGCAAAGTTTCTGATGTAGAACGTATGGGATCAAAACGACTATTTTTACCTGAGATTTGGAGCCAAATTACAGTACAGAGAAAATATTACAAATATAATTAAATTAACCTAATATTACAGTAGTGAAAACACTGGACCTGGGTCAAAATCAAAAAAGGGATTTAACCAAAAAAAAATCTGTTATTTTTAATAATATTTATATTCATATTTATTAATAAATAATACACATTTTTCTCAAATACTAATTAGCTGTACTTTTACATTTTTTTAATTTGCCTTTATCCTAGGTTTTTCCCATTTGACGGTAAGATTTTTTTACTGATTTAAAACACAAAAAAATTGTACATGCTTCCTTATTTTTTTAAATATTTGAACATATACAACTCAGAATAAGCATGTTCTTTGAATTTGTACATAAATATTGTGTTACACTGAATGACAATGTAGCATTGTTTCAACCAAATTTGAACATTTTATTCTCAATTTTTTATACTCTAAAAATACTTAAGAGTAGACACTTTACTTTACATTAAAAGTGCTTTCTATAGACATTGTTTTTGTGAATTTCTTAACGTCTTCAACCCCTATATCTTTGCAACCCTTGATGAATTTTGACAAAATCTTCTGATAATATCCGATCATTTTGTCATGAGCGTCTGGGAATGATCTGTCCTCATTTTCGTGCAAAGTAGACGATGTCCTAAAATCCCTGATTAGCAGTCAATAATTCTAAATTCTAGAACTATAATTCTAAAATTCTCTCGTCAGATTCTAAAACTCAATCTACACAAGCCGACTTCATTACTGAGAGTTTTCAATTCCTTTTACCCTGCGACATCTCAATTCTTCTCTCTCTCTTCTCATTAAATATGCAATAGACAAATCTTTTCTTCAACAAGCGCGCCAACGTTCCCGTGGCCCACATTCTGCCTCATAACCTCATTCTGACTGCGACTGCTTCAGAACATAAAAGACTTTTATGATGAAGTCAGAAGTGGGTAAATGATTGAAGCCGAACCCCAGAGAGCAGCTCGAGAGGACGAGGTCATCAGACATCAGCGGGAAACACAATCAAGAGTGACAGATCCATGATGAGAAAATTAACAGTAACACCTCGGGCCGTGTACGACACACCTCGCGCGCTTAACTCAACCCCATCGACCCGCACGAACCAACCGTGTTTATGTTATTGGATATGCTAGAGGAACAAACCGCGCGGATTCCCTCGAGACGGCCGATAGAGACCTGAAGGGCAGAGCGGCCGCTCGTTTATCACTTTTGGCAGCTCTGGGGTTTGTGGGCTTGCGCAATGACACGCGGGTGCGAGCGGCCCGTTCGGTGCAGCATTTAGCTGCGGTTGCAATCAACACTTTAATTGCAATCATAACCCAAAGTCAATAATCGCTTGGGCTGCTCCGCGCAGGTGCGCGACGCCACTAGATTTCGATTCTTGCTACTATACTGAAAAATCTGAGGATGTGAATCAAAATGTAAGAGTCTTTATAAGAGACTACAAACATAGCACTGAACCGGCACAGGAAGTTCAATACAAACGACGAGAAAAATGACCAAATTTAAATTCCTCTGGGTGAGCACGACTTAAAAATTAAAGCTATTTTTTCATTTTAAAAAAGCCATCTTACTACTCTTCTTAGTCATTTTCTTAATAGTTATTGCTTAAAACCTAACGACAGCTAAAGAACCCCAACAATAAGCCGCAAAGCTGTTGTCATTTTGACCTGATGGATGACAGCCACGACAGATATGTGAAATCCCAGAAAATAAACCATCAACGTCTGACCAATGAGAGAACAGTTTACTTGTATTGATGACCTGTATTAACAAATTCGGTCCGTTTAGAAACTGTGTCGCATAAAAGCTAGGATTGTAAGAAAATATTAATACCCGTGAGCATCGCAAAATATTTTGTTTGGCGATACTGTATCGATTTTTTTATGAAACTACTGAATCATCTGAAATCCTAAGAATTGATTAGTGTAGCCTGTTTTTAGAAAAAGGACAGATTTGTGAAGGGCATCTCTCACCCAATAAATCACAGTAAGAATTTTACCTTTGTACTTTTAATATGAAATAGCATATAATAACAATAAATATAATAACAATAAATATAATAACAATAAATGCAATTTTGGTGCTGTAACTATCTATCTATATATCTATTGTATAACAGTATGTGTTTATGGCATAAATTTAATCTTCAAATTTCAATTGTTGACAGTTTGTCTTGATAATCTTTGCTTGAAGTGTTTTTTTTGTTGTTGTTTCTTTTAATTTCTGGTAAAAGATTTAATTTCACTACAAATTAATCTTCCACTCATTCAAAATTCATGCTGAATTTCTGCATGATTTTTGCTGCCTCAGTTAGACATGTGCCTTTATTCGTTAATGCGATGTATCACAATAATGATATACATAATGTAAGTACTGTTATTGTGGGCACTTCATAATATGAAAATAATTATTTACTATGAACAGCTGAAACACCGTAAACAAATATTGAAAATATTTAAATAATTCAGATTTTTGCATTGGCAGCGGTGTTCATTCACAGAGACAAATACTTGAATATTTAGTCCCAATGGACTATTTATTTTAAAATTATTTATTATTTTGTCCCACTTTACATTAGGTCATTATTTAGCATTAGTTAATTAATTAGTTAACATTAATCAAAGGTATTTAAAATATTTAATAACCTTGTTAAAGGTTTATAACTCCAGCTAACATAAACTAAGAGTTGCATTATTTTTAACAGACTAATAACTGTACAAAAAATGTAACTTAAATGTTTAACTGTATACAGTTAGTTGCATTGCTTTATTGTATTTAAACGCTCGTGTATTTTTTGTTTTAAGAAAAAAGCTTGTTACGCTGTATTATGAAACTAAATTTCAATATCCTGATAATACCATATATGTTAATAAAAGCATTAGCAATTCATCGCAACACAAAAATTTGACATGCAGCATATGCCTAGCTTCCATTAAAATGAAAAACAGTAATTCAGCTGAAATGTAAAATGATTTTAAATGGATGAAACATAATACTATAATATCCATCCAGGACTCCACAGCAAACGCCTGTCGATGCCCTAGAAATTATAACTAATAAGCACTTATCAAAATTATAGCATGACAACAAAGTACCCCTATTATAGGTCATGAAAGATTCACATTGTAGTTCTGGGAGTCGAGGCTGACATGCACGCAACGTCAAATAACACTTTTATTGTCTTATAATATGCATTTATTTTTACCTTATTTGTTCCATGATTCCCAAATGATTCATTCAACAATCATTTTTCCAAACCCTTCTTTTGGTTTTGATTTAAAGCAGCGTTTGTGAGCTTCCAGCGCTCCAAAAGCAGCACTGAAATGAAATGGCAATAAACGAAATTGCTTTTTCATTCAGACCAAGGTGAAAAAACCGACGAGTGAGGGGGGCAATATGATAATGTTTCACGCTGACATCAACACGAAACAGCTTGGGACTCGTTGCAACGACTCTTTCGTTTGAGAGACAATAACTTCATTTGCGCTTTCAGATTTAAAACTAGAGCTGTGTCACACACCGCATGAAAGCTCATTATGAAAAATCCATAATGAAAGCACTTTAATAGCACAGCCGAAGGCAAACACGCTCACCTTTAAATCTAATTAAGGTTTTATTTTGAAGCTATAGATTCTAAGCTAACTTGGCTTTACAGCAATGCGGTAGTCTTGCAAAACGTTTGACTTTTTTCCTGATTAATGCATGTAAGATAAATCCTCATGACGTACTCTACAGAGGTTTGGGTCTCTGAAGCGGGTGAACTGTTGTGATGATGACATGTGACCTGCTCCGTCAAGAAGCCCAATTATTATTCAGGGAACAGTGAAAGCAAACGCACTAATGAGTGCAGGAGCCACGGACTGTACAAGGAGTTTGATCCCACAGACAGCAGACGGACACACACACACACACACACACACACAAGACAGCACATTAATCATTCAGCAGGCATTAGAACACATGACAAGCACACACAAGTAGTACACAAACACACACTCACATCAGATCTACAGTGTTACGTTTCTTCAAATCAGTTGTGTGTTTTAAGTTAATTAATGAAGAATACATTTTAAATCAATTTAGAATCTAAAAATAAATTGGACATATATGTTAATCAGGCCAATGAACCTGACAATATCCGCCTATTTGACATTATCAACATCACCTGATAACTAATAAGCACAACTTACGAATGGTCCTGTCACTAAAATCCTTATTTTTATTTACTTTAACAAATTTTCTTTAAACAAAAAAAATTTTTTTTTTTAAATCTTATGTATTTTTTTCCTTACAAAAAGACCCTACCAATATACTCTATCAATATACTCTATACAATATACATAACTTATGTATGTATTTAACGCAAATATATCTCTCAGTTCAAATCTGAAAAATTAGAATAAAAGGCATGTATTGTAGACATGACGTTCTATAAAGAAAGCATTTTAAATCGATGCATATTGTTAAAAGTGCAAATAACCCGGTGTTCCTGGACTGAATTAATGTGAACATGAACGCCAGAATCAACCAACTATCCACTAAGCACTTTTGATTATGTCTATGAAATCACGCATCATGTTTTAACAAAATACAAAGTCCACCTTTTTGCATCTAGACTGCATTAAATGAATCAAAAGTAAATCAGTATATAAAAATGATTTCTGAAGGATCATGTGACACTGATGACTGGAGCAATGATGCTGAAAATTCAGTTTTATATCATAGGGGAAAAAAAATATTATAACATATATTCACATTTTTACAATTTTCACAGTATCAAATAAGTACAGGCTTGATGACCAAAAAAAAAAAACCTACAGACCTCAAAGTTTAAAATAGCAAGTCCTGCTGCAGTAATGACCTCAGCAGAGACGTGCTGCTTAATATGAGATAATGAGCCCCGCTGAGACAAACGCTGTGCTTAATTACACGTGTTGACTGTACGTGATTGATTTCGCCCTCGTTAAGAGCCAAAATGCTCCGCGTTTCTGCTGCGGAACAGCTTTGTAGCCGCAATTTAGCGTTGAAAGCTGAATCAATGAGATGGGAAATGACCTAAAAGCCAAAGACTCTTTCATTTCAAACCATTACCGAGCAAATCTTTCCTAAACACAGCAGTGACGCAGAAAGAAAAACAGACGACTGCAAGTACGGTACGTGCTGGTCAAAAGAACTAGATGGAGAGAAGGAAGGTGTTGCAATATCGGTCATCCATTATTTAAAGAGATCAATTATACATGAAAGTCTAAAAGAGCAACTACGAGCATTCAACCTCTGTCCACTGCCACATTTACAAGTGTTTCTCATGTTTCTCTGCGTTCAGATGTTTCTCAATGAATGCAGCCAGGAGCAAATCATTTCTGCTTCTTCCCAAAAAAACTATAATTTGTCACTTGAAAATAAGCGATATTTTAAGTGTTTATTTGCAGATAACTTTAACAATTTTCAAAAATTCTTTTTTTTTTTTTAATTGGGCATTTTAATTAGTCACAAATAAATTTGCTGGTGGTTTATTTTGATTAGGTGGTTAAAAATAAATAAAGAATTTAAAAAAAATATTTACAAATATTTTTAACACTTATTTAGCTCATTGCTGAGGCTACATTTCTCAGTTTCACTTTATGTTGAAATACTAAAATAAGTCAAATTTATTTATTTACTTATCTATTTATGACTTGACGGCATGCCAGCATCATTGGCTATATTCATGGTAAGATAAGGCATCTCAATTCCACAATTCAATTCAAAACAAATACAAGACTATTTTAAAAATATTTATAAAAAAAAAAATTATAAAAAAAAACAAGAATAAATATACAAAAATATACATGCATTTCAAATCTAAAAAAAATAAGGACAGTTATATAGAGATTATATAAGATTAAAATAAATCAAATTAAAGCTAATAAAATGTAAACGTTATAGAAAATTTAAATATACAATTTAAAGTATTAAAAGTAATAAAACTAATGTAGACATTTTAAATATAAAAGAAAAAAAATAACAAAAAATAATAAAATTACTATTAAAGTGTTGGTAAAATTAAAGTGGAAAAAAAAAACTAAAAATAAACCCCAAATCTAAATCTAATAAAAAATCTGAGCCCTTCAAGATGATACATTGAGGAAACTGCCTTTTAACGTCCAGCGGATAGAGATGTGTGTTGCAGGGGCACGTGGGTAACGAGATCTCCTCACACATCCCGCTGCTGATTCCTGTGACCTCTCACCTAAATCTGAGTCCAGATCTGCGTCCGGATTGGCCGAGAGCTGGAAACGGCTCAGATGATGCAACATGATCCCGAACACGACAGTGTCGTCTGACACCTCTGAGACCGGGACAACCAACACATTCAGACTCACGCTACTCTTCATGATCCCCTCTAGCTGTCAGTGACTACACGCAGGCAAAGTATCCTGGTCTCCCGCTGACCTCTGACCTGTTGGGTTAGAATTTCCTTGCATAGGGCTGTAATGTCGCTGACTAGACGACATCAGCGACGCAGCATTACAGTAAGTGACAAGAATGGATATTTATTGTCGGATCACAGTTGACGTGTGATCAGGATGCACCCGGCCCTGTGATTCATAAATTAATTAAACATCATTAAAGTTAAAGTTTGCATGTCTTGCTAATTTACACTTTCGAGAGGAAAGAGAGAGAAAAAAACCTTGAACTTTCAAGCAAATGAAGAGTTTGATACTCTTCTGAAACCACACGGTTGAAATGTGTCGTTTTTAGAAAAACATAATGGAAATAAATTAATAAGCGCTTACAGAGAAGCTCAAACGGTTTAACATTTGAAAATGTTGTTAAAAAAGCCTTAAATATTGTTGTAATTTAATAATGAAATATAAAAATATTATTTAGTAATAATATTTAGTTTAATATTAGTATTTTGTTATTTTTATTATTCATATCACCATCATCATAAGTACAACAACAATAATATTAAAGATGTATAAAATAATATTTATTATTGTAATTATAATAAGAAGAACAATTACAATTTTGGGGTATATTTCGAGCTTTAAACATTGTGAATCAAACCATTTTAAATAATAATAATAATAATAATAATAATAATAATAATAATACACTAAATTCACTTATTCATTCGTTAAAAAATGCACTAAAACACGTTTGCAATACTAAATACTGATGCCTTCACACAAAAAAAAAGTAGACAGTTTTAGTAGTAGTTCTAATAAAAATAATAGTTATTAATGACAATTTTTAAATCACACAAAAATCATTAATAACAATAGTAATTTACAGTAAAATTTACAAAAAAAATCATAAAAATTACACACAAAAAAAAGATTCATTAATTAAAAATGCTATTAGAAGATTTTTTCCCCCACATTGTTGAACTCAAATCATGATGACTTCCTCTTCCAACTTCTTTGTCTAAAGAGGAAATATTTTAAAACGGGTGGGACAGATGCGCTTCTCAAGCTATTTTCGGTGGCGAAATCCTTACAACGGGTTGTTCAAAATATTTTCGAAACAATTAAGGATCGATAAGAAGAAAACAACAGTTTGCGGTGAGAATCTCTCCGAGGGAAAGAGAGACATCAGCCCTCCGTGTGTAAGCGAGCGCGTAATGGCCTGCTCAACACGCGCTGACCTCACATATCCCACAACGCACTGCATGATGAATGAGCGCCGCGCGAGCTGCTGTCCTCCAACACACATCTCCCATGATCCTCTCTGCTTCGCTTCCTCTCTCTCCACCTGCCGACAGAGTGATTAATGTCTGCTCTGTGCTGCTCGACACAAAGACACATTACACAGACCCCACTCGGTCTTGTTTTCCACCGAAAGCATCCAGACATTCAGAAATTATTTGGGAAGGAAAATGATTTAAGATAATTACGTCTTTGTTTTTTCTGAGAAGTTATTCAAAATGAAGAGAGTTAAAGCTTGAAACAAGAACAAATATCTAGCGATGGGCTCAGGTGTTTTCTAGTCTACTAGCAGAGCATAGACTCACTTCAATCTGATGCATGTTTCAGAAAACAAGACTTTATTTCGTAATTAATCGTTTCCAGTTGAAGTTAATAACCCCTTGTTTTAAAGGAATAGCTCATCCAAAAATTCCCCTTCAATAAAAGTAGTTCCAATCATTTCTTTGTTCTGCCGAACACAGGAAGAGGGAGATATTTAGAAGAAAGTTTGTAACCGGGCTGTTTTGGGTCACCATTGACTTCCATAGTAGGGAAAAAAATGCAATGGAAGTCAATGGTGACCAAAACGGGCTGATTATAAACTTTCTATAAAGTATCCCCCTCTGCGTTCAATAAAACAAAGAAATTCATACGGGTTTGGAAATACTGGAGGGTGAGTTCAGCTACTCCTCTGAGAACAATTTAATATTTACACTGCTAAATAAATATATATACACGCAGCGGTTTATATGTGTGTGTAATATTTTAATCTAAAAAACAGTCACAGAAATTCTAATCTTTCACTGAAGTAATAAAACGCTTTCTTTAGCTCACAATTATAACATTAAAAATAAATCGTCAGCCCTTTGCACATAAATACACTGTAAAAAGATTTTCAGATTATTGGAGTATGCTTCAAAATAAAGCACTACATAATTCAATGTGTTTTTCACAGTTCTTTTTGGGTGAGTATGTGTGTGTGTGTGTTTGTGTGTGTGTTTGTTTGTTTGTTTGTGTGTGTGTGTGTGGGAGAGAGTGTGAGTGAGTGAGTGTGTGTGTGTGTGTGTGTGTGTGTGTGTGGGAAAGAGTGTGAGTGAGTGTGTGTGTGTGTGTGTGTGTGTGTGAGTGAGTGAGTGAGTGTGTGAGAGTGTGTGTGTGGGAGAATGTGAGTGAGTGAGTGAGTGAGTGAGTGAGTGAGTGAGTGTGTGTGTGTGTGTGTGTGTGTGTCGTGGGTCCTTCTGTTCACCTCGAAGGCAAACAATTTGAGTGATGACATCATCCAAAATCAGACCCCACTGAACAGATGAAGATTTCAGAGTCAAATTACCCACAATCCATCACTCTCTGCCAAACGACAGCTGCCAACCTGCCTCTCCTCAGGACAGAATAAATAAAGGATTGTAGTTTCCTGACAAACGCCAGTGTTTGTGTTTCTCTGCAGACGGCAGCTCATTATGCAGCAGGGATATTAAGGGTTAAACAGCTCGCTCTGTCGGGACCATTATAATCCAGAGTCTCTGAGTTACTCAACTGATCAGTGTTCAGATGAAAAGACAGCAGACCTAAAGAAACACATAACAGCCCGCTTTTTCTTAAAATAAATAAATAAATATATCCATTTTTGTCCCAGTAACTGTTAGATTAGCCCTATGTATCCATGTTGCTTCAAAAAAACAACTACATAAAAATAAAAACAACAAAGAAGAAGAAGAAGACGAATTATTACTACTACTACAATAAAAATATTAAAATAAAATAAACAATAAATAATAATAATAATAATAACTAAATTAAATCTAAAGAAAGAGCTTTTACTATTAAAAAGGTTTCACATGAACATAAAATCTAGTAGTTATTAAGAAAAATAAGAAATTATCATTATCCCTAAAACAAAATTAAAAGATATTACTAAGAATCAAAATACATTTTTTACTATTTTAATATTTTACTGTAAAAATTGTTAGCAGTATGATTATTTTTAGTATTACTACTACTACTACTTAAATAAAAATATAACAAAATGCTAAAGAAAAACTAAATAAATGTTTCAAAAAATAATAAATAATTATTTTTATTATACTTTTAAATATAATTATGCAGCCTTCGATTCTTAACTTTCGAATCATTTTCATTTTATTTCAGTCATTGGTACAGCGCCCGTGTATCTGATTCAGACTCAATCTTTCTGACTTTGATGCTGCTGAAAACACAACCAATCAATTGAAACTTAAAGAGACAAATCAACCAATAAACTCATCACTGCAGCTCTAAAGACCCGGAAAACACACAGCAGGCATCAGTTCAGCTAAAAATAAACTACGCACACCCAACAGCTGTGAAGTGGATGGAGTTCATGGGTCATGTGTAAAACACACACACACACACACACACACACACATTCATATATAAGAGGATACTCACTTAATGGTTTTGAACAAATAGATTTGTAAAAACGGTCTAAAACCGCTCACGATTGACTTAGATTTCAAACACAAGAAGCACTTACACAATATTTGGAGCAAAGAAAAAAATCTGCATACTTTCCATAATCCCACATACAAAATCTCTGTGAAAAAGAAAGAAACTGGAACTCAAACGCTTAATAGTTCTACATCTTAGAGTTTAGACATCTTACAAAAAATTATCTTAAAAATCCTGCGATCTAAAGGCTCCTAAACAATGTTAAGACACAAATAAACCGCATCCACAACACTCTGCATGCATGAATCATTGACACACATCTGTGTCTCTTCGTCATCTTGATGATCTGGCATTATAACAAGACGTCTCAAAGAATTCAATAAACAAACAAAAAATAATAATGCGTAATATGTATAATTATGTAACTATAAAAGAACCTAAATGTTTATATAAACCAGTATAAGTTTACATACAAAAAAAAAATATTAAAATGAGGGTATGGCCATAAAAATATGTTTTTTATTTTAAATTTAGGACTTACTTTAAAGGCTTTTCGCGTAAAATGTTAACATATATTTTACAAGATTATAACCAAATTCAAAAGTTGTTTATATATATATATATATATATATATATATATATATATATATATATATATATATATATATATATATATATATCTCCTGAGAAACGTGGTCTTATTGACCAAATATATAAATAAATATATAAATGTCTGAGCAAAATAAAGCGCAAAATGACTGTCACGTGACTGTGTGCCGTTTTACACCCAGTTCATTAAATGAACCCAGATAAAGCAATTTACCCGTCGAGTGATACTTCACTCGACCAGAACTTTTTGAGTCCGTTCAAAGTCGCCAGCAAGAAAGATGAAAACAGTGTAGCACAGCGAATATCAAATGACCTCGGGTGACTGAATCATATATTTTCGCAGAAAGTAACCCGTGTATTTACACTACGTTTCATAAGACGCATTAAGTATAAATCACCCAAACGCTGAGCTAAACGCAAAGACTAAACGCACGACAACATCAACTCTAGTTAATCCTTCTGTAGACGCCCCGGATCGTCCTAAACACTGAATCATCCGCAGACAACAGGTGCGGTGTCTTCTGGACGTCTGATCCCGTCACTGCTACGGTATCGTGTCAGAAGCGCTAAAAAAGACGACTTCAAGCCTGCCGTTGAGCGTCGGGACGCGCGGCGGCTTTCATTCACCTGATTCACGGCGGACCCGGGCTCCTCGGCGCTCGTCCGGGGAAACGCTCGTCCCGCGACGCCGTTCCGACCGTATTCCGGTAAACCCGCTCCGTTCTGCGTGCGTCTCGGGCGGCGCGCGCGAGCGAACCGACGGACGCCGGCTGAGGGGAAACTCACGTGCGCTGACCCGACGCGTCGCGCGCGCTCGGCGGCAGAGGGCGACAGACTCCGCGCACGAGCGCGCCGCGCGTTCTTAAAGCGTTAGAGAGGCGGCGACTGGCGCTCGGAGAACGATAATACAGCCTCACGCCTTAGTCGGTGCTTGAATAAAGCTCCCGGTCGGGACTTTGTGCTGACCTTCACGCGTGTTTAATCTGCAGATGCGATCTTTCATAACATATCTCGTCAAAAAGATAACCTAATGTCATTAATACATATCATTACTGTCTTAATAATGCTATATGTGACCAAAACAAAGAGTTAAATGACATAAAATTGACTGGCAGTGACTGAATCATAGCTTGCTATGCTGGTAGAGTCACTTTTTTTTTGCTCCAGGTAATGTTTATCAATATAGAGCTATTCAGTTAAACTCTATTCAATCATTTGGAGTATTAACTACTTGTTCAACCTGAGATAAAGAACAATAACGTGCGTGTAATCAGATATAACCTCAGTAGAAATATTACTAGAAGGCTTTTCTAAAGAGATGTGTCTTCAGTCTGGGTTTAAAGAGAAAGTGTGTCTGAACCCTCAACCTTATCAGGAAGTCTTTTCCAGAGTTTGGGGGCAAAATGTGAAAAGGCTCTGCCTCCTTTAGTGGGTTTTTCTATCCTAGGTGCTACCAAAAGTCCAGAGCTTTGTGAGGTTAAGGACTGTGGCGTGGCAGACGTCTAGATAGGCACGCGGGAGCTGAACCGTTGAGGGCCTTTTAGGTGAATAATAATACTTTGATGCAGAGCTTAATAAGCAGCCAGTGCAGAGACTGTAAAATAGAGGTTAAATGAGCATGTTTTCTTGACCTAGAAGCAGCATTTTGGACTACATGGAAGACGCAGGACATCCAGCGAGCGGTGCATTACAATAGTCCGGTCTAGAGGTCATGAATGAACTTTTCTGACCGTTTTTCTGAACGTTTCTGAGATGAAAGCATGCTGTTTTTATAACAGGGGACATATGACTCTCAAGAAACAGGCCGCTGTCTAATATAACAGACTGCAGAGAAACAAACAGTACATCTGTCTAGTTGATAATTGCAATCCAAGAGACTCTATGTATTGTTTTCGGTCCAATAAGTGATATCTCTGTCTTTTCTAAATTTAATAGGAAAAAAAAAAATTTTTAACACACTCTTTTAGTTTAGATAATTTATAAACGTCACCTGGTCTTGTTGGGACATATAGTTGAGCATCATCAGTAATAGCAGCGGAAATGAATCCTGTGTTTTCTAATAATATTAATAATATTTTAAAAATAGCAGAGGACCCAGGACAGATCCTTGTGGTGCTCCATATCTAACTGGTGATAAATATATGAGATGAGTCCCGATTTAAATCAATAAAATGGTAGCGATCGCATAGGTAGGACCTAAACCATCCTAAAGCCTGTCCTTGAATTGTATTTTGTAATCAATCTATGAGTATATATCATGATCTATAGAGTCGTGCGCCGCACTAAGATCAAGTAAAACTATTTATTGAGTTATGTAGACACAGACCTGCTGATTATGTCCATATAGCGTCTTCACAGTGGGCCATTATGACACTTATTCAATGCCTTAAAAAAAAGCACAACACAGTAAACATGGCTAAAAATCTAAATAAAAAGTTGTCAGATTATTATTTTGGCCAGCAAGTATATTTAATTGATCATTTTGTCTAAATTTCAACACTCCTTTAAGATGCCAAAGGTGTCAGTTTAATTTGAACTCGTTTTAAATTTAATTTAAAGTCGAAGGGCTCATGCCGAGGTGTTTTTCGGTGAAATTCGCTGGAACTGATGAGGAAAAACAGAAGAGGAAGCGATGAGGGAAAGTTCACGCTTCTGCTGTCCGTGTATGAAGATCTGCTGAGAGAAAGTGGAAGATGTGAAGGACTCTGCTTATATTTTTAACATCACTGATGATGATGATGATGATGATGATAACAGTGAATGTAGAAGAAACGAGAACCTGATCACTTTTATGAATGTTGTTATAATGTCTGTTGTTGCATAAGATTTTTTGCTTATTAAGAAGAAAAATGTGTTCGTTTAAGTGTAAAGTACTGAACGCTCACTGTTTTTGCGTTTATGTTTTTACGCTGTCATGTTTGTTTTTTCCAGTCATTTTTAAAATGATAATTAGAATATTATATGTCTTTAAAATACATTTCTTCAGTGTGCTCTACCTGTCATGTGACGGTCAATCTGAGAAAAAAAAAGAGAAGAATCTTTCATATTTATTTAAATAGTAAACATGACTTTACTATATATATAGTAAAGTCATGTATATGTTCTCAATCATGGACAAAGTCACATTTCACTCCGTAAGTATCAATGAGTTATTATTAAAAAAAAAAAGGCTAGATACTTTAAATAATGTAAAAGTGCTTTATTGTTAAATTAAAACAAGCACACCAAAAAAAAGCAGAGCAGAAAATGTTCTACGCAGGATATTATGTATATTTTACAGACTCGTCTAGTAACCCTAAAACACAATAAAATGCAGTGTAGAATTTAAAATTCAAGTAAAACACCTGTAAAATTCCCTATTATTTATAATGGTTCATTGTGGCCTATTTTTACTTCTGTAGAGATGTTATTTAGATCTGTTTTTAACTGCAAGAACACAAAACCTCTGGGGTTAACCTTGTGCATCTGCCCTTTAACTATTGCTTTCATCATGTTGAAAGCGTGCTTTTTCCAAACTTAAATTGTCGTCATATTTAACGAACAAATGCATTCACGAATATGCAGTGTGACTGTGACGTGCCGTTCCCGTGATAACGCAGTGTCCAGTTTGAAACACTTGAAGTTTTCACAAGACGAATGTTGAGATTTTAAGTTTTAAGTGACATATAATTTATGATTTGTAAAGTGTGATACGGAGAAAGACAACAAAGAAAGGCTCATTGTGAGGTCAGAACTCCTGCTATTAGTTATATGCCATCTTTTTCTACATAATTTGTAACAAAAAACATAATCTTAGATCTCTCCGGTGATAAATGCTAGTCAACATATGAACTGGATCAAAACCTTTCATCAAAGTTGCCCTAAAACCTGAAACCAAAATGCGTTTTTTGATCCATTTCAAATGTTTTGATTATTGGGATTTATTTATAATATAGTGAAGTATATTTAGGTGTCCCTCTGACAGTTTATCTTTTTTCTCTTTTTCTGGTATACAGTTATATTAAAGATATGTGCAAGCCTAATTTCATAATGATCCTCAAACTGGTATTCGGCTAAATTGCATCTAAAAAATGTCATCATTTGATCATGTAGGCTACAGATTTTGAAGCAGACTTTTTTTTATAGTAAATGGCATTTCTGATAATTGCGTCAGAGATTTGGTTTCCCGAAAATCAAGCCATAAATCTGAGATTATGCAGCCTATGATTTCACTTCACGTTTAATATTTTGGAAAGGACGGCGCGTCCCCGCGAGCTTTCAGACGATTTTTATTCCCTCTCTGTGGATTCTTCGATTCTCAGTTCTGCCTTTCAGGAAAAACCAAAACATTGCTTCAAATAAATATTGAATGTCGCCTGCTTTGTTCTCCAATCAGAGCCAAGCGGACGCATGAATCAGTCGTATCTTGGCAGAACGTGCACTAATTCCTTCACTTTTCATCATCTTTCAAGTGTTTATTTCACAATAATGCCACTTAGAATTTTTCAGGAGAGCACTATTGGATAAAACTTAATTACCCTATAAGTCTGAGTGCTAAAACTGCCCTAATAAAACTCATTTAAGCACTTATCATTAATGCAGCTCCATTTAAACAGGCTTTAGAAATGCAATATAAAAAGATATGTCAGACTGATTTACATGTTTTACAAATGATTTAATTCACTATTAATGAGAGGATAACCTTATATGGGTGTCAAATCCGCCTCTGAAATGAGTATTTATTTTGAATTTGAACATATGAAAGAAGAAGGAGGGTGTTTGTTTTCAGTGTTATGTCTCATGTTTACGTCCAAGTTGAAGTCTTCTTCTCTCCGTCAACTAATGACGCTCTTCTCGTCAGCCAATCACATTTGAGACGTGGACAGAACCCAAACCAGGCTTAGTTTCGCATCTGGTACTTTCCACCACTGACGTCCTGAAAAGAGGAGCATAAAACCTTTGGAGAGTTACAGAGAATGTCATTTAGTGCTGGAGAAATAAACCCCCCCACACGCGCACACACGCAGCCAGTGATGGAGGAGCACCAGAACGAGGCGCTGATTCAGCGCGTGCCAAGCCAGGAGACCGTCGTCGGCCGCGGAGGGTACGTTTACTTCTTTCTTTATTTATTTATTTTCGGTAAAAAGTTTATGGTACATAATAAAAAATATTTTTATTATCAGCGTACATGTTATTACATTACAGCAGGGCGTGGTGGTAATTATAATATAGCATAAATGGTCAAGAATTCAAACTTTGACTTTTTTTGTGCAACTTTTTTATTATTGTTATTGCATGCATGCAAAACTGTGTTTAAATAGCTTGTTCAAAGACACCGTTGTGCGAATAAAAAAATTGTTATCGATCGTTTAGAATTGTAATTCCGATGAAAAAACGCGAAATCAGAAAGGAAATCAAACACTGCCTAGCTACTGGTGACGTCACGCGCGCTGAAGTTACTGATTGGATGTTTTTATTAAACAGACAGAGCGACACCACTGTTTTAAGTTTTAATAAACACTTAATTTTAATATGTAATCATAATTTATGGTTAATCATTTATTTATAATTAATAATTAATTTTAATATATTCAGTTATTAGTTATTTAGATTTCAGTACGTTACAATCAACCTGTTTTTGATATAAGTTTATATAAGTTACTAATAAGTTTATATAAATTACTAATAAATATCCACTTCAATATACTTTTTATGCAATTTGTAATAACTGTTAATATTTTCTGTTTTAATTCTAAAGTTTTAGTATTATCCTATGCTGTTTCAATGTTTTTATTTAGAAGTATGTCCGTATTATTATTAATAATTGTTATTATTTCAGTTTCACTTTTAGTTATTTTAATAGCCTACATCAAATTAACAAAAAATATATAACTTTTTTATTATTGCAGTATTTGTTCTTCTCTTTTAAGTAACTTTTTTAAATTATTATTATTTTAGTTTTAAATGTAGTTAATTATAACTAACCTATAAACCCATACATAATTAGAAAAATATATAAATAAAACCATTAACCAGTTTCATTTACAAGATGCTTTTACCCAGATCGGCTCACAAATGAGGATTATTCAAATAAATTTTTTCAATATTTCAATATTTCAATATTTTCAAATCAAACTGCAGAAAAAATCCCCAGGAACTCAAAAGATTCAAAACAGGCCCGTGGATGAATCACTCAAAATTTTCATTAACAAGGGGAATCACACTTTCCGTGTTAGAGAGACGGCCGTTTGTTTAAAGATAACCAACCCACACGAACACAAAACCCACAAACAAGCGTGAGAGCGGCCCTGACGTCTGTTCTCTGGCGTCTCGTGCAGGAACTCTAATGGAAAGGCTCTGAAGGTGGCCGGCCTCACGGTCCTGGCCTGTCTTCTGCTGGCGGGACAGGCGCTGACCGCGTACCTCGTCTACGGTCAGAAGGAGCACATCAGCGCTCTGTCCGCCGGCCAGGAGAAGCTGAAGGCGGAGCTCACCAAAAGATGTCCGGTGAGAAACATGCTACACGCTATTCGTTTACAGAAACAAAACATTCATGGTATTCGTGAAGTGCAGGTTGAATTCTCCTCATATTTGGTGTAAGAGCTACGCGAATCATGCTCTCATCGTTCGTCTGTGTTTGGTCTGAAGCTTCTCCTCCGAAGGCGGCGATGCATCTTCCCATGAAGAGCATGACTCTGCTGAAGGAGTACCCTGACGAGTCGGACCCAAGCAAGAAGAGCAGCGTTCCTCTCACTGTGAGATTACAATAAGACGTTAAAATGGGGCCCTTGATGCTTTCGTTTTTTTTATTCTCAATATCTGATTTTTTCTTCCTTGTTTTAGAAACTGCAACCAATTTTCACAAACCAGAGAGAGGGCAGCGGACAGCTGGATGGTAAAATCACTCAATTCTACGAAATAGAAAAATGAATTCTCTAAAAAAGGCACATAATAACATATTAATAAATATTAATAATTCATAATAAATGAATAAATGCTATATAATTTTCATACATTTAAATACAATTTTAGAAATATTCTTTGATAGTATTTGTAAACATATTTATTAATTTTGAATTAGCTTTAATTTATAATTTTTTTTTTTTTTTTTTTGTCACTTTAGTTTTAGAGTAACTAAAGTAGCTGCCAAGGCAACATTTTAAAATCATTAGTGTCATCTAAGTTGTTTTGTTTTATTTTCTTTCAATTATTTTTTTTCATTTAATTTAAGCTTTTCATTATGAATTATAATAAGAGCCAGTGTCTTTTATTAAACTAAATCTATATTAAAAAACAAAATAGGCAATTGAAAAAAATCTGAAATACAAAAAAAAAGTAAAACAAAATTGTAATGGATGAAAATTCATATATTTAATATAATAAACTTGAACTAAAATAAAAAGTGAATATATTACTTCAAATTTGTCATATATTACAGACAAAAATACAAATCTGATATGAAATTAATATATGTATATAATGTAAATACTCTAAATATGAGTAGCTATAGCAAATTCTACACGATATAAACTATAAGCTTCTGTATATCATAAACGCTCTGAAGATGTCACTTGGTCTAAATCTCCTCGTTCTGTGAAAAGCTTACAGAGTGATGCCGAAGAGGATGCAGCTGCCGAGGAAGAGCCTGCCCATGCTGATGGAGGAGGAGACGAAGAGCTCTCCTGAGTCAGGTGAGACACACACACTCACAGTCACACACACACAGACACACACACACACACACACACACAGTATAACACTCCTGTGTGCTCTCGTGTCTCCTGCAGACTTGGAGGTTCAGAGTAAGTGTCAGCTGGAGTCTCAGAAGGAGGTGAGGCCGGGCTTCTTCAAGCCTGAGTGTGACGCTCAGGGCAACTATCTGCCCATGCAGTGCTGGCACAGCACCGGATACTGCTGGTGTGTGGATAAAGACGGAGAGGAGATCCCAGAAACACGCATCCGCGGACGCCCCCAGTGCAGCTAAGGTGTGAGCTGACTTCACAATCATTTAAAAACAACTAACTAAAGTGCTTTTTAAACAATACTGATATACTACTACTATAAATTCATTCTTTTCACAATATTTCACAAAGCTTAATATATATATATATATATATATATATATATATATATATATATATTTTTTTTTTTTTTTTTTTTTTTTTTTTTTTTTTTTATTCTTTATTTTTTTAAACTTGATTTTTTCAATTAATAATAATAATAAAAACATTTAATTCAATACCGACATCACATAACTAATTAACTGACAAGATTCAAATAATTTTTTGACAGTTTTAACTATCCACAACAAATACTGGCTGCTTTTTTCTAACTTCTGATGTTCATTTAAGTTTTAGTTTTAAGTTTTTTTTTTATCTACTATTCATAACTGATCATTTTTACAGCTTTTTTCAAACACCAAAAGCATTTTTCATTCAATGACGCAATCGCAATGCAGTTAATTAATGCATAAGTTGAATTTAATTAGAGAAAAATATGCAGCAGTAGCACATACAGTATAAATACATGCCGTGGCCTTCACAGAAACTGACATATTTCTCTGTGTTTGTTTCATGAATTTCTCTGCTCATGATGATCACAGATGCTGAGCTTTTCGGTAAGTCTGTCATTTACAGTCGACTTTGCAGATTTTATTCAAATAATAAAACAAAAAATTAGCAAGTAACAAATTAAATGTGTAATGAATTAATTTTTTTTGTTTCTCCAGAGTGAAGCATCTCGTCCAGCAATAAACTCCAGTCTTCTTACCTGTCATTAGTTTCAGCTCCTGACGATCAGTTAGTCCATACACATGATATAGATGGGAATAACCCAATAACCTTCCTACTGAAGATCTCACATAAGCAGCATATTAGAGCTGGTCTAACCCTTATTCTAATAATATCTATAAGGCCTCTGTGTGATACCATTTCTTTTTTTCTTTTTAACTCACAGCATGTTTGTTAGAGGTAAACATTACAGTGATTACGACTGTAAATAAACACATGCTGTTTCCAAACACGACTGTGTGTGTTTATTGCCATTGCTTTATTTACACTCTATAAAAATCAGCAAAAATATTATTTATTAAACAGGCATATTTTTAATTCTGTCTCAGTGATCTTTGTGTGTTTTGATATGAAAGTGAAATTAATGTATCGCATTTGTTGTTAAAAGATGTTGAAGTGCCAATAAAATAAGGCACAAAATACTAGAGTTTTGCAATTAATATGATTCAAAAGATCATTATAAAAATTGAATTTTGATCCATGAATTAAGTGGAAAAACTGATTTTTGAGCTTAATATGATTTTTTTTTAAATTCATTATTTAATGAATTTATAGTGACTTTTAGATACAATTCAAAATGACACGTTATTTATTTGTTTTATTTTTTGTTTGTTTTTTTCAAGAATTTGTGCACATTTCTGTTTGGCTTATTTTTATTCATTTACTTCCTTCTTTCTGTATCATCATTTAAGTTTTAGATGTTTCCATACAGTTTTTTTTTTTCAACTTTCAATTTCAAGCTTTGTTTTGTGTGTGTGTGTGTGTGTGTGTGTGTGTGAGAGAGAGTGTGTGTGTGAGAGAGAGATAAGAGAGAGAGAGAGACAAAATGAAGATAAAATCTTTGCTACAGCATTAATTTAGTAATATATATGTACTATTGGAGTACTTAATAAAAATAAAATAAGGCAGTAGTTTGAAATAACAGGAAAAAATGAAAAGGATGCTGTTCAGATTGCACTGAATGCGGCTAAAACATCAGATGCATCCTCAGGACACAGTTTTGATCAGCATAATGAATTGAAATAGAGCAGAACAGTTGCACATACAGATGAAAATATATATAAGTCTTGAGAAACAAAGCTCATTTCCCTCCTGACTCATGCACTTCTTCTTTCAGATCATGTTCACTGAATTAATAAGGTCTATAATTCCCTACAAAAGAGTTCTGCGTTCAGACATGTTAATCTGCTATTCAAATTTTTTTTTTTTTTTTCTAAAATGATCTCAGTCTTCCTTCTCTTTTTTAAAACAGATATTTGTTCAGTATCACTTCCTTATTCACTTCAGGGTAACTTGACCTTAAAACATATAGTGACTTCCTGAAAATCATGCTTTGAATACGAAAATGATGCTTGAGGTTAAACAAGGAAATAAATCTCACAGAAAGATGTTCAGATTAAACCATTTTAACATCGAGAAAATAGTTTCTATTTTTCAGAACTAAAAAAGTGAATTTTAATTTATTTTTCTATTTGTTTTAATTTTATAAAAAAAATAATTTAACATAATTTTTAATGTTTTGTTTTGTATTTTTCTCATTTGTATTTGCATTTAAAATTGCATTTTTACATTTGTAGATTTGTGTTATTTTTATTTCAGTCAATTAGACCGATTTAAATAGACATGTTTTGATGAATGTAACTACATGTTTAAAAGATATTCTACAAAAATAAATCGGAATGACTAAAATATGCATGAAGTTACCACAGACTATAAATATATAAAATATATAAATATATAATAACTGAATAAAACAACACAGTAAGTTTTACAAGTAATATTTTAAACAATATTTTAATAATAACAAATAATATTTCTCCACAAATATTTCTATTTAGCTTAATTTATTTTTAATTGCCATTAACAGACATGCACATACACACACAATAAAATCTATACAGATGTATTTAAAAAAAAAAATAAATAAATAAAAAAAAAAAAAAAAAAATATATATATATATATATATATATATATATATATATATATATATATATATATATATATATATATATATATATATATATATATATATAATAGATCTGAATGACAAATTCACAATAAAATTACCTTCAACACTGACTCTATCAACCATTTCTTTTTTAACCTTGCCTTATAGGCATTTCTTGTTATTAAATGAGAAGTACATAAGGATATCATTATAAGCCTAAACATTAAGATTTGTGTTCACTGAATATACTGAAGAAGTCAAAACTGTTCATTAGAAGGAGCTTACCTAATACTTTTTTCCATGAGGTGTATATATAGTATATAGTTATAGTAACCCTGAATACACACTTAAACACACACAGGTGAAAGTGAACACTAATAAATATTTGAAGAGAGTGAAACACTAGCACACACACACACACACACACACACACACACACACACACACACACACTGGTCTTCCGCTCAGAGCCGCTCGACACAAACATGGACTCGTCTGTGAGTAACAACACACTCCACATCTCATCAATCTCATGCATTTTTAAGTTTGGTGTAAATTGAGTTTAATGCTGATTTCTAGTGTGTGTGTGTGTGTGTGTGTGTGTGTGTGTGTGTGTGTGGTGACTGACTGACGGAGGAAGAGCCGAGGAAGAGTGTGAGACAGCTAACAGGAAGAAGGACCTGCAGGACCTCCTCAGACAGGAAATGGACATGCATCTTACTGGTAGGCATTAGACGGCTCACATCAGTCTGTGAGATGATGATGAAGATGATGAAGATGATGATGATGATGATGATGTCAGAGGGCAGGGTCAGCGTCCAAAGGAACCTGGAGAGAGTGAGCCGCATCACACAGCTGAAAGAGGAGATCAAGTTACAGGAGACAAACAGAGATTCCGGCCAATCAGCCGCCAGCACGGTGAGTGACCAATCAGAGACACTAGTGAGAAACTCAACCCGCTGTCTTCTTCCTCATCTCTCAGTTCTTGTTCTGTCCAAGACGGACCTGTCTACCAAACTTCTTCAATTAATACAGAATGTGGCATCCAGATTCATTTTTAATGAGACAACAAAAGAATGCACATCACACCTGTGTTTATTCATTTGCGCTGGCTACCAATGCTGGCATAAAATTCAAGGCATTAATATTTGCCAACAAAAAAGCACTGGCTCTGCACACTTTTAGCTAAAACCATTACTTCAGACTTGTGTGTCCTCTAGACACTGCTGTGCCATCCCAAAGTGTCCAAAATCACTTTTCAGGACTTAAATGTTTTCTCCTGGAGGAATGACCTGCTCATCTCAGTCCAAACATCTTCAAGAAGCAGCTAAAACATCTTTATTCTTTATTTGAATCTTCAATCTTTAGTTGACTCTAACTCTTTCTTTCTCTGTTTTATCTGTTTGTATTGTGACGGGAGGAGCCAACGACAGACACAGTGGGCGTGGCGTCAGGCCTCAGAGAGGCTTTTTTTTTTTTTATTATTAACAAAATAAATACAAAATAAAGTGTCCAGGGGGAAAGTGTCCAAATAAAAAGGGGTAACTGGTGTCCTCGTCGTGCTGCAGGGGAAGTGCAAGGTCAGGTAGTGTTCCAGGGGGCAGGGTCCAGGTAAGGGGCGGAGTCCGGCGGCCGCACGCGCTCCCCTCTCCTGTTCGGGGGCGCGAGGGGCGGCGGCTTCTTCCGCGGCATCTCCATCGCTTCTTTCCTCCGGTCGTCAGAGATTAAGGGGATAAAACGGCTCGGCATCCTGGCCCGTCAGCGGTACACGGGTGCGGTCATCGCCTGGACTAGGAGGTCCCACGACGCGCTTCTCTAGCGGCGGGGCGAGCTCCTTCACGCACCCTTCCTGGACCCACGAGGACACCAGCGTACATGCACAGGGGAAGAGACCGGTCTCTTGACGAGAGACGCGCCCGGTACTTAACGGCGACGGTAACGAGGCTAAATTCACTTCAGGTGTGCCTCGTCACACGCCGCCAGACCTGACCAATACCACGCCCCTCCTCTCGAACACACCCACTCCCGTCGGGAGCCTGGTGAAGGGCGGCGAATAAAGGACGGGGTGATGGTGACAATAAAGAGGAGGGGCAGCCGACTCGTCACATTATGAATAATATATATATATATATATATATATATATATATATATATATATATATATATATATATATATATATATATATATATATATATACATACATAGTTAACTAATACTTGAAACAGCACTTTGCTTTTGATTGCTTCTATTGTCTAAATTTGTAAGTCACTTTTAATAAATCTTAATTAGCATTTGCTAAATGACTAAATGTCATCTAATCTATAACTCTCATTTTATATTTTCAGATTTGACACTAAATTTATTCTGAGTTGGACTAATTTTATGTTTTATATAGGCCCAAATTATTTTTAATACTTTTAGTAATTTTAGTAAAATTGTAATGCATTTTTCTCTTTGTTATTAGATTTTTATTCTTTTACATATTTATATTTTGCCTTATTATTATTTTTTTTTCATTTTATTTTTGTTTTACAATTTAACATTTTATTTCATTTATAGGCTACATTCCCGTTTGTTTTTGTCTTTAGACGAAGACACTAAGAGTCTTCCTAAAACAATCTAGCACTCTACGATTCACGCATTGAACAAGGCATTCATTTCATAATGTGGTATGAAAATTAAACTGTGGTCTCTGACATATACTGACAGTTTGTACAGACTGCTGTGAGTGGACCATGCAGGTGACAACATTTCCAGACAAGCTTGGTTATGAAATTGTAATGGGCACTCAGTGTTATTGATCTCATAAACAAGCAAATAAGAACTTGTGTTGATGTCTTTGTCTCTCAGCCAGATCATGAGAAACTCCTGGAGCACAGGAAGAGACTGAAAGAGACTCACGAGAGACTGATCGAGAATGAACTGATGAAGATGGAGAGAGAGTTACAGGAGGAGCAGGTGACGGCAACAGACACATGAGAAACAACAGAAATCAGCACATATTAATATATGGAGTCAATTCGATATGAGTATTCATTCGATATCATACTGTGTGTGAATTGTTCTCTGAGATCGACTTATGATTTATATCAAAAAAGATCATTTTATTAAGTTGAATAGGTGTGCCTACACTCAGTAGTGACTCACATTAATGTATGATCCGATACAGTCTACACAGCTTCATCTTTTAGTTTCCATCTTTCTGAAAATCCTTCATCGAATTGCGCCTTGTACATGAATCTGGCGTAAAATGAAGCGAACAAAGGGCCAAGTTCTTACTAAGGCAATCTGGAAATTAATTTAAAAAAAGGTTAATCAAATAAAGTTCATTATTTGAATTCTGTGTAGACACGCGTTTGCCTGTTATGTGCACGAATCAGTGGGTGATGTAGTATTGGTGGGCGTGGCTAAACAGGCTGCAATGTAGAGTCGGTGGGCGGGGCTAAACGGTCAGTGATGTAGAACAGTCGGGCAATTTTACAGGCCACGATCTAGAATTGGTGGGCGGGGCTAAACAGGCAGTGATGTAGAATTGGTGGGCGGGGCTAAACAGTTATGTAGAACCGGTTGGCAATTCTACAGGGCGTGTTGTAAGATCAATGGGCGGGGCTAAACAGTTATGTAGAACCAGTTGGCGATTCTATAGGGCGTGTTGTAGAATCGGTGGGCGGGGCTAAACAGGCAGCAACATAGAATCGTTGGGTGGGGCTAAACAAGGCAGTGCTGTAGATGAGGCTTTGATCCTCATCTGTGGAGGCGGTGTTTAGCCACACGATTACATCACGGAGTGGCACATTGATTAGACAAGCTGTTGTTTTGGCAGATTGGCTTTAATGCAAGCTGTTTTAAGACTAACAAGAAAGTTTTGAGTTCTGAAAGTTTTTATTACAGCTCTAACAGCATGTGTCAAAAATCAAAGGAATTCAGATTTTCTCAGTTCATGACCCCTAAATAATTGAAATATTTCCAGTCCTGGCTTCTGATTGGTCAGTGCGTTTATAAAATGTAGTTTAGAAATTGCTGTCGGTGTTTTAAACCTGTAACAGTTATTACTGTGGGGTTTTGCTGAAATCCGGTTGAGTTAAATAAGCAGAGATCAGACAGGCTGTTCTAATCATGTGACTGACTCTGTCCCGTCTGCAGGTGGGTGGTGTGGATGGAGAGATGTCGTACCTGCGCAGAGAGAGACAGATCCTGGTTCTTCAGATCGAGGCGCTGCGCAGAGAGAACCAGCAGGCGTATTCAGACCTGGAGACCCAGAACAGACAACACCAGCAAGAGATCAACAGCCTCAGAGAAGAGAGTCTGCAGGTGAACATCTGCTGAGCAACAACAGAGTCTTCCATCGATTCTGACAGAGGTTTTATTTTATAGCAAGAACTTAGACACAGAAATAAATTAGAAAACGAGAAGAAAAAAGGAAAAATAAATAGAATAAAAAATACAATAGAAAAAACAGACATCAAAGAGTACAGTACATGTATATTAAAAATAAATAAATATATACCAGATTTTTATTCTTAATTTTCAACAAGGTATTTAGACAATGCATCTTTTTTAAATAGAACTATAAATAATAAAAATTGCATAAAAATTTTACTGAATATTCCCTAAAATGTACTGCATGTGTGGTACTTTGGTTGGCTTTGCTTTTATTAAATGTGCTATATAAATGAACGTGGTAATTTATGTTAATGTAACTGATAATAACTGACATAAACTTTCAGACTCTGAAACCAGATTGGATTCAATCAACATTCCTACTTGATCACCTCCATCAGTCTCGATCTCTTATTTGTAGTTATGTACAGAAGCTGGTTTCCTTTGATAGATCATACTGCCATCTAGTGGTGTTTGTGCTGGTTGTGTTTGTAGGTGTTCAGGGCATTTCGTGAGGTTCTGGAGGAACAGAGGCAGGCGTCTGAGAAGAGATACAGGAATCTGCTCCTAGACGCCATTCAGGACGCCGTTCATCTGTCCTCACAGAACCTGCAGCTCCAGGAGGAAGTCCAGCAGCTCCGGAAAACTCTCAGTCCCGCTCTGTGACACGACCAATTCAAAAAGTCACTGGAAAATATAGTTTTTCTGTCCGCTCCAACACTGAAGAGTGAAACTATGCAGGAAAACCTTCCATTATAAGGTAAATTGGAAATAATTGTTTCACAGTTTTAAAAATTGACGGCTAAAAATGTCAAAAGCAGAAAGCCTTCATTTCATAAAGTCATGACATTAAATGTTGTATGCACTGAAAAAAATGAGTATCTTCCACAGTATGTTTGTTTTGTTTCACAATACAAGTATATAAAAAATTTTAATCACAATACATTTACTAATTGAACACGTGACCCCGCATGGAGCACAAAAATGAGATTTTCTCAATTTATTAGATCCCAGATTTTCAAATAGTTGCATCTCAGCCAAAGATAGTGTAAAAATCTCAGTAGAAATATTGGTTTTGTGGTCCAGGGTTATATATGATGTCTTTTTGTCTGAGGAATTTAACAAAATAATGCGACTTTACGCTTAAAACTAAAAATAAATAAATCTGTCAGTAGGGAATTAAAAGATCTTTTCCTTTTGAATTGGCTTGATTTTTCTGATAACTATTGCAACGGAAATAAAATTGCCGTTGAAGTAAAATGACAAATACAGAAATAAAAATAAAGCTAAATAGAACTTTCACCAGAAAATTAAGAGTATAAAAAGTATAAAGTAGGATGTGCAGTTTTGTAGCAAAAGACAAAAAAAAACCCATTGCAAAACAAAATGATCTATTTTTATTTTATGGCAAAAATCATTAAGATATCAAGATCTTTCATGAACTTCATTTTTGATTAGACATATGCCGTGCTATGAACTACATTTAAACAACTTTCTCAATATTTAGATTGTCCTTGCACCCTCAGCATCCAGATTCTCAAATAATTCTACCTCAAATTTTATTTTTTAATTTAAATCTTACTTAAACCATACGACAGGTTTTGTAATCAAAAACCTAAAAAATGACTACGACAAACTAAATTTACACTGAAACATGAAAAAGCACAAATAAAAACATGAAAATATTGATACGAATACGACATACCTGTATAATAAATAATAAACACCTCATCATTAAAAACACTTGACCAGGCCACTGAAAACGATCCATTATATTTATTTGCATAAATATGCCTTAAATACGTGTGCTGTACCATTCACTCAACATTCATTTCTGTAAATAAAATACTGCGTGTGAAAAACAAACAATAAATCAGCAGGCATTCACGAGTCTTGACGAGATGATGGTCGTTCACAGTAAGACGCACTTTACAAAGGCAGAGAACAAACAACAGGAGACCGAAAAGTCATCTTCGGTGGCATCCGATCTACCTGTAATACAGGTACACGGCCCATCCAATCAGCACCACGGGAAACAGGAAGTAAGGTGTGAGCTGTATTCCCAGAAGCCCCCACGACAACACTCCATTCACCAGCATAGAAGAGGAAATGACGAACAGCCGCGTGATCCCCGTCCCGTGTTTCATGATGACGGACATGAGGAGCCCGTTAGCAGCCTGTCCCGCGATAATGAGCCAAACCAGAGCGGAGAAACCCTGGAAAAACCCCTGCTGCCCGCCGCTAAACAGATGCGACGCCAGATTGATTCCCACGCCGAAGACGTACAAGAACAAGTTCTGGAGACTCAAAGGCAGACGCTGGGCTTTCAGCACCCGCTCGGTGTAAACGGCGGCCAATCCCGAGACCAAACAGTAGACGAGCACCAGCAGCAGACCCCAGGAAGTGACGCGGAGCCTGGCGGCAGACGCGTCCGACCCTTCCCGATCCAATCCGGAGTAGCTGTGGCAAACTCCAGCAGCCACGAGCATCCCCAGAGCGAGCCACTGCCCCAACCTCAGCCGCTTTCCCAGGCAGGTCGCGTAGAGGAGCGCGGTGGACGCGATTTTGAGGTTGCCGAGAACTTGGAAGGAGCTGGGATCCATGTGGGCTTGCATGGACACCACCAGGTTGTTGTTGAAAGCGTAGAGGAGCGCGGGAACGGCGTAGGGAGCCACCGTCCGCGCAGATATTTTGAGGCCCGATGGGATTCCGGATGCCGACAGAGCCACGGAGGAAAGCGCGAGCTTGATGAACTCGATCAGAAGCACGCATGACGACGGGCTGAAGGGAACGCGGCCGTCCACTTTGGTGAGGGAGATGAGAGGAGCGTGGGAACCGTAAATGAGGACCAGGAGAAGCAGGAGACAAAGCCAGCGTCCTCTGAGAGAAGGTTCTGCTTCAGACGAACCTACATTATCTATCACAATCATGCTCACCGTCTGTCAGCTGCTTCTGAAAGTACAGGGAGAGGATCTACAAAACACTGAAACAAAGCACCGCGATTCTTCACTGGTGCAGTATGAAACAAAACACGGACACGATGATTCAGCTGCACAATTTTAGGGAAAACATTTTTTAGTTAACTTTTTGCTTTGATTTTAATTTATATTATATATATTTTCAGCTTTGCTTTTCTAGTTTGTAGGGTTGCACAGTTTGGCCAAGGATTTTTATTATATAGCTATATCATTCTAAAATAATAGCGGCAACAATAAAAATACTATTAAACAAAAACATGGAAAAAAAACTTTTGTAATGCCACTGAAAAAAAAAAAAAAATACTATTCAATGAGTATTAAATAATACGCAAATACGCAATACGCAAATTTTACAGTAGAGCTCTAAAATGAACTTTTTTTCTCCAATTTCTCTTTTATTACTACCAAATAAAATATTGTAATATGTAACTGTAAAATAAAATCAGTATTTAAGTTTTTTTTAATATAAATTAATTTTGCAGTACAGCTGTAAGATTACAATTTGTACTAAAGTAATTTCACAATAATAAATATTATTATTGTAATTTCACTGTGAAAAAAGACACTTACTGTAAAACTACAATACTAATACTGTGTCTCATATTTCTTCATTTTATAGCCTATCTGAACACAGTGCCACACTTCATGCATTACATATATTTAAATAGCCTTTGCAATTTAATTATCAATCTATAATAATATTTTTGACTTTTATTTTGATTAATTGTGCAGCCCTACACAATGCCCTAATGATGATAACAGCCTTCATTATTCAAATCCAAATCCACACTCACGTCTAAACTCTGAAAACACTTTATCTAATTCAGCAGTTTTCCTCAGGAGGGACGTGACGCTGAATGACACACAAAGCAAGCAGCAACGATGCATGTTTTCCTCTTCGGTCTGAATTGGGTTGATAACGAACTTTTAATCGCTCGGCCCTTTCTTCAGAGAGTTCAGGAAGTCTCGTAGGCTCGTCTCAATGTTGGGCACCTCATAGTTCTGAGCGGCGTAGATTCCTGTCAAGGTTCCCAAAGCCACCCCCAAGACGGCTGAGGAGCGCAGTCTGGAAATCACATACCCAGCCAGGAACCCTTTCAGGAAAGGAGACGCTAATAAAGAGCCACCCTAAAAACACAAGGAGAACACACGGGTTCAGCTGCTAATCTTCATTTATATCAAGTGCAACATCTTTAGAAAATACAACCTTTGTTTATTTTTTACTAAGACAAGAGTTTTTATATTAGGGCCTGGGGCCCGGCCAGGGGGTAGGAGAGGGTCTGTGAGAAATTTGCATATTTATTTTTACAAAGTTCACATATGTTATTATGTATTTATTTACAAAATTAATTTTAATATAATAATAACCTCAATTAAAAGTACAAAAAAAATTACAACCATTTTGCTTTCTAACTGCAACAATTTTATATAAATTTCCTAGCATTTTATGTAATGTTTTAAAAATAAAATATTTGTGTGAAAAATACGTTAATCCTTAGATATAATGTTTTAATTATTTATTTATTTTTGTTGTAGTTAAAATCATTACACTTAACTAAACACACAAAATTACAACAATTTTAACAACAAAGATGAAAGTACAAACTATTTATTAAAAATATTAACAAAACTAAATAGGCATTCAGAAAACGAATAAAATAAAAAAAAAAAGACTAAATGTATTTAGGAGAAAATAAATAAATATATATATATATATATATATATATATATATATATATATATATATATATATATATATATATATATATATATATTTTTTTTTTTTTTTTTTTACTAACTCAAATTTTATAACAGTCTTATTACTAAAATAACAATGGACATACTAATATTTATAATAAATATTATCTTCAGTATAAATTGATTTTATACATAAAAACCTATACTTTCATATTTATCAATGGGGTCCCTCACAAGGGGACAATCTTATCACAAAACACCACACTTTCTGTCAGTGCTCTTTGGTAACAGCTGGGACCGGACTGATCCGGATTCTGTTGTACCTGAGGAATCCCAGCTTGAACCTCATTCTCCACCTTCTTCTGGATCTCCTCCAGCTGGTCTTTGAGCTCAGCCAGATCCTTCAGTCGAGTCACCGGATCCTGAAACAGAACCGGACTCAGACTCGGACCACTGAGCTAAAACAGCATGCTGCTAATGACCGACAACACAGACAGATGAGAAGCAGAGATCCGTTTAACTCCGCGTCAAGACGCTTTCAGTCTGCTTATTGAGATCGTGTGTCTAATGGTTTGTTTTCTATGAGAGATGTCAGTTGCCGAGAGTTCAGAAACACTCCGTGACTGTGCATAACTCGCATAAACCTTCACAACAGCGCTATTTAACAAACAACCGCTCGTATGAAAGGTACGATGCTTAAATACACACGGCACACCCGTTTCGTTCTTATTTGTACGCTAATACATTACAGACAAACAAACTATCTCTCACCTTGTCCTCCGCCATACTGCAGAAATGACAAATGATTCAATCTGCGCTCGACTCATCTGGTCCGAATCAAGACGACTCGCTCGAACACCACAAATCACGCCTGACTGTACGTATATGAGTTTCTCAAAACAGACGAAGCTTAGCGGCTTGGATACTGTTTGTCAAGTATAACGGTTCGAGAGCATAAATAATAAAAATTACTTTATACACACAGGTTTTTCAATGCGCCGTCTATTAAAGTTTCTCCGTGCCGTTGTCAAAGTTTTTAAAATCGGCTAGAGCGACGCTGAAGTAGACGTCAATGGCATGCGACAACCGTTACTTTTCTCATCGCTTTTCAAGATCGCCTGAGCACAATCGTTCCGTTACACGGAATAGTTTTGCGTTATATTCCTACAAAGGGGCTAATTTCTGTTTACGTGTCAGGAAAAGATGCCAGTAATTAAAAGACTTAAATTTGCATCCATTGGATACCAATTTCAGCGTTTGAAAAACATGCTGCGATTTGAATGCGACTCAACGGCCGAGTAGCCCCTCTAACGTTACGCCACCAAGCGCCCAAAGCAGGGAAGAACAGTTTTATGTATCGTTGGAAACAGTTATTAACGTAGGTATTTGCCGCTATATGGCTTTTATATACAAGTAAAATAAAATAAAACAATGTAAAAATACTGAGGGCAAAATAAAAGCCGTACGCTATTCAGTCGCAACTGCTGCAGATCAAACTCTCATTGGGCCTTCGGTTGTTCATCTGATCTCTCCTCCGCCATTTTACTGCGCTACACTGCAGGAAACACAGGCTAAAACACCGACTCAACTCCCGTGCCTCACACACGCGTGATCCGGATCCCCGATGCCTGGGCTTTAGCGCCGGTGTGAGAAAAACCGGCCTGGGTTTGGACCGACCCTGCGCTCGATCAGGTAAGGCTTCAATAAGACACGCGCTCATTGGCCGCGGACAGTCAGTATCAGCACTCAACAATAACCGACATCACACACACACGGGAGGGAATAAAACACCCGCAAACACCCCGCGAGCCGCTTTAACCTCTTCAGCTGTGCGTTTTCGTCAATAAACGGCGGCTAAACTCTTGTGTGTGTATATTTGTGTTGTGTGTATGAAGACGGTTAAGGATTGTCACGTGATGCGCTCCTAATAATGTTGTTGTTTACCTGCATCTGCTCCAGCTGTACTCCAGTAGTACGCTGTAAACTAATGGGCTAGTAAAAAGTATTGCCATGCTTATAAAAAGTACCTTGATTTGTGTGTGTGTGTGTGTCATAGCAGTAATACCATAACAATACCTGAATTACAGTAGTGTCGAGAGTAATGTAACGAAACCGGTCAAGAGCAACTTACATCGATATTTCTTCATTTTTTTCTTCAAAAATGAAAAAGAAAAAATATTTAGCTCAAAGTATACTAATACAAATATTTATGTGTCGACATAATTGCTGATTTTCATTAAACGTTAATCGTATTTTATGTGATGTTCTGTAATTATTGTTCTAAAAAAATGTTTTATTCCCATAATCACAAGATCATTACCGTGATAATTCGATAAAAGTAAGCATTTAATTATGTTTCATGAAGATTAGCATTTACACGCATTATAGTTTCATAAAAACAAAAAATATAAAATATAAAAAGTTAAACCTCTCTCATGTTATTTGTAACTCCAAGAATGAAGATACATTTGTGTGTTTTGTTTAGTTTTTTTAACACACACACACACACACACACACACACACACACACACACACACACACACACACACACATATATCCACAAAAACCTGCTTTTGCTAAATTTAAAATAAAAATGGGCCCCTTTTTTTTCTTCAGCAAAAACTTTCGATTTATATACCTTTTATACTTAATGTAAGTTTTTGTGGTGACCATTTACATTTGTGGATACATTTTTTTCCATATAAATCCAGTAAACGATCTTGAACGACACTTCTCTATTTTTATAGGTAATACATGAAATGACTTGTTTTTAAAGGTCTCAGAGATGGAGGCCATCTATGGGGAGATGGAGGTGGAGAGCTGCTACACGCTTCTGGAACTTCCTTCACCCAAGAAGAAACGCAGGAGCAAAGGCAGCGTGGAGAACTCGGACAAACCCAAGAAGCCCAGGTAGATGTTCGCTGAGAAACACGAAGCAGTGTTGTTTTCCTGCACTAACGGCCCGTCTGCTGTCACAGATCGGCGTATCTGCTGTATTACTTTGACGTGCATCAGAGCGTCCAGCAGGAGCATCCGGACCTGCCGCAGTCTGAGATCAACAAGTGCATCAGCGACAGCTGGAAGAGGCTGAACGTGGCAGATCGAGGTTATTATCTGGAGAGAGCGCGCATGGAGAAAGACGGCATCGACCCGGTACGCCTGGTAACGGAGTAACTCAATATCATTAATGCAGTGACATTTGAATGTGTAGTTGCACATTAAAAGTTCTTATGAAGTAAAAGACATTTTGTTTATATTCATCAAAAATTAAATTAAGATGACTATAAATATTGCTATCATATTATTACAGTGCTGACCGTAAAAGAATAAAAAAAAAAATTGTTTGTTTTTCTTAATACTTTTTTATTTACAGTAAAGTAGTACAATAGCGATTATTTTATTTGTAAAATTATTATTATTAATAACATTTATTTTAACAGTTAACCAAAACTAAAACCATATATACCAAACGTTTTTGTTATTAATTGAAATAAACATTAACTGATTAAAATAAAAAAATTAAGAAATTGTGTCTTATTTAATTTTAGCTACTTGCCAAGACAGCATTTGATTTTAAATGTAGTGTTAAAATAAACAAACTAAAAGTAATAAATGCTATGCTATGATTATGTAGACATATTTTTAAAGAAATAATAAAAAAAAAAAAACTATGTAATTAAAATTAAAGTGAAAAAGGAAATAAATAAATAACAAATAACATACACTATAATTATATATCAGTGATATATCACTTTTAAATAAATAAATCAATATTTTATATATATATATATATATATATATATATATATATATATATATATATATATATAGTATGTATGTGACCTGTGTAGGCCACATTTTGCATTGAAATAAATAAGACATTATATTTATAAATGTGTTTATTATTAAAGCACGTTTCCCTCCAGCAGTCATATAACCGTCTTTTTACATCTCCTTTCACAGAGCAGCCAATCAGCATCCGCCTCCTCTCAGGACATCCCAGGTTTCCGCAAGATCCTCCCAAGGGCCAATTACGTGCTGCTGCCCAAGAGCTCAGCGGGAGGCGAGCGGCTCGAGGGCGAGAGTGAGGTGGACGCTCTGGCGGACGGGGCTGTGGATAGAGCCCCTCGGGCCCCGGCGCAGGACACCCTGGTGTCCCCCATGACTCTGGGCAGTGAGGTGGAGCTGACGGAGCAGTGCATCGCCATCGAGGCGCTCAGCGAGGACACACCGTCCCAAAGCACCGCTGAAAGACTGTCAGCTCTCAGCCAGGACCCTCACAGAGCCGCCCCTCTGCTCGTCAAGAGGGAGGAGCCTCGAGTGTCGTATGGTGATGTCGGCATGGCGATGGAGAATGGAATGGAGGGCGGGGCTCTGATCAAAGCAGACGCCACACATCTAGTTGCCATAATACCCAGTCAGGTGAGCTGTCAATCATCCTGATTGATTCATGATTCATGTGTGATTAATATTTACTCTGTGTCTTGTGTTTTTTAGGGTCTTGTGGAGAATAAAGTAATTAACACAGCCAGTCCGATAATGATGTTTCCATTAGTGAGCACTGTCAAAACAGAACCCAAACCCTCCTTTAAACTGGTCAGTAGATCTTCTGTCATACTAATAAAAGCACAATGGGGTTTTTTGTTTTTGTTTTTCATTTTCCTTCTGACCGAGACTTACTAACTTTCACAAAACGGTTCAGCCTCAAATAAATCTGTGCACCAGTGTTATAATTATAGTTATAGTTATAGTTTTTGATCATCTTTTTAATTCGTTTTTATTTTTATTTAAGATAATTTAGGATCATTTTAGATATACACACAAGATATACATAATTTTAATTTAAGTTTACATTTTTAAATAGATAAAATTTTTATTGAATAAGAAAAGTATGTTCTTATTTTAAATATACTTATTCATATGTACTGTATGTGTGTGATGTGTGTGTGTGTGTGTGTGTGTATATATATATATTAGATTTTAGATTAGATTCAACTTTATTGTCATTACACATGTACAAGTACAAGGTAACGAAATGCAGTTTAGGTCTAACCAGGAGTGCAATAAGCAGCAAGTGCAGGATATAGGTACAAATATAAATATAAATATAAATATAAATTACAAAGATAAATATGTACAAATTAAATATATATATATATATATATATATATATATATATATATATATATATATATATCTAGACACATACAATGTAAGCTAAAAGTATTATTTTGGATGTGATTAATCATAATTGTTTGACTAAATAGCAATAATGATGTAAATAATATAAAATGTATAATAGAATTGTGAAATATTGCAATTATTTTAGAAATTAATTTAGAAATTTTAGAAATAAAATTATGTGCGTTTGGACTTTTTTTTTTTTTCATACATAAAGTTAAACTAGTTGAAGAAGAAATAAGCTAATTTGAGTTTTAGTTCAGGTTTTTAATTTCAAGTGCTAAAGATATATTTGTAGATTTAGTTAACTATAATAACTCTTCTGTGCACTTCTGACTGAAGCTTGAGTTTTTTTCTTTAGTGCATATCTGTTGACTCTGATATCTGTTCTGTTTTCAGCCCATCAAATACACCCGGCGGGGACGGGGCAACTGCACCACACCCGGGTGTGTGTTCTCATACGTCACCCGTCACAAACCGCCCCAGTGCCCCGACTGCGGACAGCACCTCGGAGGGAAGTGGGTGGCACCTGTGAGTCCTCTGATGCTCACCGCAGTTAATTAAAGCAAAGCATACCGTTCTAATTCTAATATAAGATCATAAAAACCTGATGACCTGATATATGAAACATCCTGAATTAAATATGTTTTTTTTTTTTGTTTAATTTTGCTTCCCTAATTATAATTCTAAAAACATAGGAACGTTAGCAAACTGTATTTCCCTCTGTTACAGAGTAAGAGAAGCTCGGTCAAAACTTCTGAGCCGTCTTCAGGAAAACAGAACGACGACTCGAAACAAACTCATCCGGCGGACGCTGAGACGTCAGAGCAGACAGAAGAGCAGACGACAGCTTCCTTTATCACTCAGAAAGCCTCTTCAGATAAAGCTCAGGACGGAGTGACTGCCGCTGCTTGCAGGGCGGCCCGTAAAAAGAGAGAGCGGCTGAATGCAGCGTCAGCCCAACACACATCTGACGGAGCTGCTGTCAAAACATCAGATGCAGCTCAGAGCGCCGAAGGCACAGCTGTGCTGTAAGACACCCAGGATCACACGCTCTGTACTTTTCTGTAGGCTTGAAATACCTGGATGACCTGCTGTATTTGACAAAACATGCAGGTTACAGCAGATAATTGATCATATAATGCAATGCGCTTCCTTTTTTCAGAAGTGTTGTTTTAGTGTTACCTGTATACTATTACAGTATTACTTGATATTTGGAGTTCTTTTCATATTATTATTTTTTCATCTTGTTTTGTGTTTTAGTTCTTTTTTGTGATTTTTTTTTTTTTATTTACAATATATTTATTTATTTATTTATTTTTTTTTTAAGTTTCGGTTTTGCTTCAACATTTTTTCATATTAGTCTCTTTATCGTAAATATATTTAAATGTAGTTTATTTAAAAATTTTGTAATTTTAGTTTTTAACTTAAATGTTTAACTTAAACTTATCTATTGTTAGTTGTAGAATTTTTGTTTCAAGCTTTTAATATATATATATATATATATATATATATATATATATATATATATATACTTAAAAAAATATTTCCGTATTTATTAATTAGATTTTATTTCATTCACTCAAAATATTTTTAATAGTTATGTTAATTAACAACACTAAAACAAATCTCTTTTTTGACTTCTTATTTGATCCACCTGTTAACAATTCCAACATTTTGATACAAAAAATGAAGACTGAAATAACTGTTATTGAATACTGTCCACTGTTTCATATACAATTTCTTAACCGTAGGCAGCACACAGTGAATACTGCACTAGATGCATGAAGTATTGACTATTTTATTGTCGTGTTCTTTCTTATTCAGCTGTGTTTTGTTGATTTCAGATCATTGGGAGGTGGTCAAATTCAGATTGTCACGAGAGAAAAAGCTAGCAGCGCTTTACAGAAACGCCGGATACGAGCCATTCTCCCAGCTCCTGCACAGACTAGTGAGCGAAGCGTGATTTATTAACTCTAAATCCCGCGAACGTGAAAATGAAATGCGTGTGATGTTGACAGGTGCGTCCGCTCCGTCTGCGGTGGTGCAGTGGATCACGGTTCCTCCTGATAAAGTCAAACCAGACGCTGCTGCTGTCATCAAAGCTGGTGAGAAACGTCTGGTGATCTGTTGTTCTTTAGTTTGCATCCATTGGGTTTCATATTATCTTCTTCCTCTCTGTTGTGTAATGTGTTGTGTTGTTGTTGTTGTTACAGAGAAACCCTCAGCCAGTGATCACATGACAGGACTGAAGCCCAGCACCCTCAAACAGCTGGGTCACATGATCACACCCAGTGCCTTACAACAGGTCATTTTACTTACACCACACTTCACTTCACTTATGACGAGCATAAGAAGAAATACAAGTAAGAATAATAGTAATAGGAACATTACAAAATAATAATAACTTTTTATATATAAGTATAATAACTCTGAGTATGCTAATTAAGTCATTAATTGAAACAAAGCTGAATTACAAATAAAATAAAAAAATTTTATTGATGTAAACCTTAAACTCAAAACAAGTCACTAGTTGTTAACTGCAGGGAAAAAAAACACTAATCTGAGAATCAAACAATCTAATAAACCTGAGAAAAGAATAAAAATAACAACAAAATAGTAAAAATACTAAATAGTAATAGTAAAAATAATGAATGTAAAGAAGAATAAAAATGATCTAAGAGATATAATAGTACAACAAAAAGACAAATAAGTAGTAACAATAGCAACTATGACAAATAATATAATAAAAAAACTGCAATAATAAAAATCTGACACAATAATAAAGTAATAAAAATAACAACAGTAAAAGTGATCATGCAAAATAATAATATTAATAATTTGATATAATAATAAAGAAATGACAAAAACAATAAAAAGAAAAAAATCAGTGATGAGAAAATTATTTGTGAGAATATCAATAAAAACAACAACAAAAATCTAAAAAACAAAACTGCTTAATAATAATAATAATAATAGAATGAAAAATAATAACAATACAACAATAATGATAATAATGCAAAGTAATAATAATATTTAAATCTAATTGAATAATACTAACAATAAAAATAACAACAACAACAATAAGAAGAAAACGAATCTGACGATACAAACGTGAAATAATGCTAAGAATAATTAGGAGAATCTAATAACAACACTGTAACACAATAACATTGCTCTGTGATTTCAGAAGTCCATCACGGTCAGCAGTAACCAGTACATCATCACCGACAACGGCGTCAAGATCCTCTCCATGCTGCCCTTCAAGAAGACGGCTGGATCTTCCCTAGTTAGTGTTCACACACTGCTGCTGTCATCCGCTCGGATTCAGGCTTCAGTGACCGTGTGTGTTTTTCTGTTGCTCAGGCTCTGGGTTTGTCCACAGCGAGAGGTCGCGGTCGGTGTAAGAATCCGGCGTGTGATTACGTCTACAAGAACAGACACAAACCTCAGCGCTGTCCGACCTGCGGCTGTGAACTCACCAACAAACCCTCCAAGAAGAGCAAGCTCACCGTGAGTCAGATACACCCGCTATTTAGTGCTACTTTCATACCATTCATACACTGTTAGGATTTACTTTTTTAGGTTGTTTCCATTTTGATACAGGTTTTGTTTTTATTTATTAACGTTTTTCAATATAGTTTCAGTTTCCATTTTGACAAAGGTTTTAGTAATTTAGTTGTTTCAGTTATTATTAGTCATTTTGTTACTTTTATTTATTTAATTCTTTTTTTTTTTCAAACATATTATGCATATGAAAAGGAAAATGCCTTGAATTTAAATATCTTTTTTGTTAAATATTGTTTTTTACTTATTGTGTATCTTTTACTAGGTTTTTTTTCCATTTTTATAATCTTTAATCAAATTACTGAAATTAAATCTTTTCATATTTAGTTTTATTTCAGCTAACTTTTTTTTTTATATGGCATTATTGCCAATGCACATTTTTTTAATTGTCATTTTTTTCTGTTTCTTTAAATATATTTATCTAGATGTTTTGGTTTAAGATACCTAATCAAAAAAAAAAAAAAAAAAAAATATATATATATATATATATATATATATATATATATATATATATATATATATATATATATATATATATATATATATATATATATATATATATATATATTCCTCTTTTTTTTTTTTTTTTTTTTAATATGTCAGTTTTTGTCGCTGAACAAAAATAAAAAATTAACTTTTACATTTTTTCTTTTATTTAATTATAAAACGGTTTTATGGCCACATTTTATTATAGTCCATTAACTGTTCTAACTCTTTAAGAGGGGTTTTGCATCAGACCTGAAGCTGAGTGTTTTCTCCAGCTGTCCTCGGAGGACGCGTGCTCTTCTGCGCTCCTGTTAGACGTCTCTCAGCCTCTGAGCGGCGCTCAGAAAGAGCAGCAGCGTCACTCCACCGTGGGTCTGCTGCGCTCCTGCCTGCAGTTCCCCGAGAGCGAGAGCGAGCTGCAGGACGTCTTCAGCCTCATCCAGCAGCTCAACGCTCAGCAGAAGCACAGCGAGGAGAGCGGCGGCTGGCCCAGCTTCTACGAGCCGGCGGCCACTCACTGCAGCCTGTGTCAGTCCCCGCTGCTCCGAGGAGACCAGAGGTGAGAAGCCCGACCGGAACAAACTCACGTGTTCTCAGGTGGAGATCGACACGCTGTGGTGTTCTTGTTCTGTGTTGTTTAGTTCGCTTGCTGGTTTGGAGGAATGCTGGTTGTTGACGGAGTGCTTGATTCGTCCCGTCACCCTGCAGCTGAAAGTCTGTAGCGGTCTTCAGTGTCTGGCCATACACAGTTTCACAGACCTGCACCCGGGTAAATACACACACACACACACACACACACAGTGTTAAGTTGGCATTAAATAAGTTATCGTTAAATATTCTTTTGAATAATAGAATAAAAGGTGCTTTCAAAACGGTTGCTCGTCCAAAGTGTAAAAATAAAATAAAGTATTAAAAAAACCCAATCTTATTTAATTTCAGTTATTTGCATTGGCAAAAATAAGTGCTAAAGTGCTAAAATAATAATAATTGCACAACAAAATTACTGAAATAAGCGTTAATTGAAATAAAATAAAGTAAAATAAACTGAAACGTATTTAATTTGAACTATTTGCCAATTGGACATTTTTCATTTTCATTTAGTTTAATTTGATGTACTAAAATAACTAAATCTTAAAAAAAAATAATAAATAAATAAATAAATATATATATATATATATATATATATATATATATATATATATATAGACTTAATTAAGAAAATCATAATACAAATGACAAAATAATAAACAAAATTTTAAAAATGTACAAAAATTTAACAGAAATTTAAATGAAAATCCGGAAATAAAGTCTAACTATTCAGACACATTTGAAAATATGTATTAAAAATGGAAAATTATGAAAACTAAAATAGGTAAAACGTAATCAATAAAAACAGAAAATATAAAAATAAAAACAAATTAGAACTCATTGAAAATAAAATAAACTAATAAAATGAACTATATAGACATTTATAAAAAAATTTTAATAAAATGACAACCACACAAAATTGACTAAACTCCAGTTTAAAGTCCAATTAAAATGTGAACAGAAAATAAAAACAAATTTGAGATAAAATAAATACTGTACTAATATATATAATAAGAGAACAAAATTAATTAAAACAAAATTTTAAATGAATTCAAAAATAAAAATATTCATCAAAAACTATACAGAAATAAACAGAAACCAGCTGAGTCTAATTAAAAGGGAAATGGAAAATTCACAATAAAAAACCCTGTAATATTGAATGTAACATTGAGAACGCAACATGTTGATGTGTGTGTGTGTTTGTTTTGGTCAGGTCTGTTTAACGTGGGTAATAAGCTGCTGGTGACGCTGGATTTGTTCTTTAAGATGAGGCATCAGATCAGGCTGGGCGAGGAGCCCTCTCACGCCGCTCTCGCTGTGATCAAACACTCACTCACGCTCACAGGTGCTTCGTCCTCATCGTCTTCCTCCTCGCCTCTCACGTGCTGAGCGGTAGGTTAACGTGTGTCTCTGTGTGTGTGTGTGTTTCAGACGGCGCGCTGAGCTCCGATCAGCTGTCACGTGTTCAGGATCTGTTCTGCAGCGGTTACTGGGCCTTTGAGTGTCTGACGGTCCGAGACTATAACGATATGATCTGTGGCGTGTGCGGCATCGCTCCCAAACTGGAGATCGCTCAGCGCAACCCCAACAGCGTGTTACTGCTCAAAAACGTGGAGGTAACGCCAATGTCTGCACTTTACAGTAAGGTTAACATAAACTAAGACCTCATTTATTCATCTTAGTTCATGTTAATTTCAACATTTACATGCATTATTAAAATCACAAGTTGTGTTTGTTACCATTAGTTAATGCGCTGTGAGCTAATATGAACTAACAATGGACTGTATTTTTGTATTTAGCTAACATTAAGATTAATAAGTGCTGTAATATGTGTTTTATCATTGTTTGTTCGTGTGCATTAACTAATGTTAACAAATGACACAGTATTGTAAGTGTTACCGTAATAATAAGATACTGCTATAGTAAAATTTCGATTTTTATTTTTATTTTTATTTTCTGTTCTGCTTTTAAGTCATTTTATTGTATTTGCATTTTAACTGAAAAGTTAAAGTACTAAAACTATTTAAAAGTAAATTTGAAATAAATGTAAATTAATGTTAAATATAAATATATAAATAAATACACTCAAATAATTACTTGGGAAAAAAAAAAAAAAATATATATATATATATATATATATATATATATATATATATATATATATATATATATATATATATATATATATATATATATATATATATTATTTTTTTTTTTAAATTACATTAAAAAAATTTTTTTAATTAAATACATTTTTTCATTTTAAATTCTGAATTACAAAAAAATAAATAAATAGATGAAAAAGTCACTAGTTATTAACTACAGGAAATGAAATATGCTTAAATGAAGTACTAAAAAAAATAAAAACGCAAAAAAATTTATATAACTTAATTTAATTTCTATAAATGCATGCTAATCAAAATCTTTAAAAAACAAGATAATAATACAGAAATTAAAAAAAAAATGTAATCATATACAAAATCTGTACTATAATGGTATAAATGTAGTAAGACAGCTGAAATAGTAATGAGGCGAGATGGGACAGCAGCTCAGATATGTTGAGATCAGCGGCTGTTCTTGTCTCTGTAGTTCACGTGGCCTGATTTCCAGGCGACAGATGAGGTTCATGTGGATGAGTTTTGGCTGACGATGGAGAACGAGGCGCTGGAGCAGGCGGCGTTTCCCTCCAGCTTCCCCATCACCCGCTTCGACGCCTCCATCATCGCCCCGTTCATCCCTCCTCTCATGAGAAACACCTCCGTCATCAACACGGAGAAAGACAAAACCCCGTCTGACACGCAGCTCAGAGGTGACTGCACGATCTAAACGCTTGGTTCATCAGAAAGATCAAATATAATCATCAGGCTTTTGAGGAATTTTTATTTGTTTGTCGCTCAATCATCGTTTTATTGCATTGCATTCTATGTTTTGATCATCAAACTAAGCAGTGCCATCTTGCTTAGAAATATTATTGGAGATATGAACTTTTAAGTATCTGCTATACTGTAAATATGTCATCGTTTTACATTACAATCAGAACTTCATTCTTTGGCCGTATAAATATCAGCATCTGGACTAAATGGCATATTTGTGCTCAGTCTCTGAATAAAATTGAGCTGTTTTTTCCCTCCATATTCGCTATATTGGAGCCATAAAAGCCTGATGGATCAAACGTGATACAAACTAAACATAAAACAGCTCTTTTGTCTAAAGGGTTTCATGTCAGGCTTCGTTATGAAGGTGACGCGGTGATTTCAGCACTACTCTCTCTGTGTGTGTGTGTGTGTGTGTGTGTGTGTGTTTCAGGGGACCCATCTGTCCTGGTGCGTCTGATCCACGAGGGTCGTCTGATCCCTGATCAGCTGGATCTACACACTGAAGAGGAGCTCAGAGACATGCTGGAGAAGTGTGGGATTCCTGGAGCTGCACACAGTGATAAGGTACACACACACACACACACACACACACACACGCTAACTCCGCAATCTAAATGGGTACAAACTACAACCTAACACAAATAGCATTTATATTATTTAAAAATGCACACACACACACACACACATACATATATACACACACATAGACAAAGAAAGACTTTATTTGTTTTATAGTGTATTCAAAATGTAAGCAACATTGAACATTACGTGAAAATGTTGGAGCATTATTAACCATTTAATTGCTTTACTATTTTTAGATGTGCTGTCAAACGATTAATCATATCCCAAAATAAAAGAAGTTGTTGTTTACATAATATATGTGTTTACCGTGCATATTTATTATATATATATATATATATATATATATATATATATATATATATATATATATATATATATATATATATATATATATATATATATATAAACACATGGATGTATATATTTAACAAAAATGTCTTTTAGAAATTTTTTATATATAAATAAGAATATAAATATATAAATTTATATACATGTACATATTTTATATATATATATATATATATATATATATATATATATATATATATACACACACACACGTGCACGCATATATATATTGCATGTTTGTATTTATATATACATATTAAATATACACAGTACACAAACATATTCTGTAAACAGAAACGTTTATTTTGGATTAATCGTGTGACAGCGCTAATCTATATTCATATTAATCTCTTTTTCAAGCACTACAAAAAGAGTTTTGCCCTTTGCATTCATGAATGTGAAATGCACATGCAAATAAAATAAAAATGTATAATAAAACCAAGCCAAAACCACGTTTATAAGGTGAGGAAAATGTTTCTAAATTTCATCAGCAATGAAACATTATTCCAAAAATGCTGGGTATGTTTTGGCAGAACTAAAACAAACGAGAAATAGCTTCAGGGGAACATTCACAAAAATACAAAACACAGTGAGGTGATTATTCAGATCCGTTCAGCGATAACATCACTGATATGAAATATTAGTAACACAAATCTTCACACTCTCTCCTCCGCACTCAGGCCATTTCCAGACATCGAGAAAGATCTTCCCGTAGTGTTAAGGAATGAGATATTTTGAAGAAAGTTTGTAACCGGTCTGCTTTTGGTCACCATTGACTTGAAAAAATTCTATGGAAGTCAATGGTGAAATTCCTAAATGTTTTGAACAACTCAAGGACGTATTGGTTCCTGTTCTTGTGGTCTGACAGGACGAGCTGCTGGCGTCTGTGTCCCTGCTGTATTCACACACACAGAGCGGCCTGTGGACGGCGCGGCGGCCCGGCGCGCACCAGACCGCCGGACGGATCAGCAAAGTGTGTCCTCATCAGGTACCTGACGCACCACGCACAGATCTACCCCGGTCCCGTGACCTTCAGAGCTCATGTGTGTCTGATCCGAGCAGGTCGTCTGCGGCTCCAAGTACATCGTGCGCAGAGAGAGCGCCCGAGATCACCTGGACCTGCTGCTCTCATCCCGCTTCTGGCCGCCCGTGTACGTGGCAGATTGTGCCCAGAAGGTGGCGCTCTGCGCCGACGTGTTGTATCCTGACCTGGCCTCTCAGATGTGGGGCAAGAATCAGGGATGTTTCTCCGACCCTACAACACCACCTCAGGTGAGAACAGATCGACATCTGTCGCAATGCTTCTGTCGCATTTGCATGCTTTTACTACTGCTAGAGTAACAGAAACATTATTATAAACAATATCGGGGTTATTGAAGTAAAACAAAAAAGCTTGAAATAAATATGGAAAAAATGTAATGAGTTTTAATGCAAAATATAAATATATGAAATAAACCGTAACCAAAACTAAATTAGTAATACATAAAAAAATTAAGGAACTAAATAAAAAAGTAATAAAGGATTAAGAAAATTATATGGAAAATAAAAAAACTGAATTACAAAAAATAAAATTAAAATACAACTATAAAAAGCAATTAGTATAAAAAAATACATTATATATACTTTTAATAAATTATAAAATCACAATAATTATTATAAATAATATTCAGTAATGATAACAATAAAATTAATTGTCTTAATAACATTAAAATAATTTTCCATTTTTATTTTCTGTTTATACTGTTTGTCATTCAAAAGAAAATTTCCTTTCTAAGAATTTCTACACTGCTTTTTTACATTTTGTAAGAACCTATTATAGTTTTTTCCTATTTCATTTGAAGTTTTTTTTATTTAAAAAAAACTGTTGTGAAAATATTCCTTCTAAAAAGTTACACAGCTCGTGCCATATAACCTTCTCAGTACACATACTTGAAAACACGTGACTGACACCTGTCAATCATCTCGATCCCCGCCCCTTTATTCAGTACGTCTCGTGCTCGGAGCTCCAGGACCAGCCGTACAGTTTAGATCTGACATCGACCGAGTCCAACCCTCACCTGCACCCTCTCACCAAATCCACCTCTCGCTGGACGGTGCGACCCGACGGAGCGGACGCCCCCCACGACGCCCACCACGCCATCAGCCTCTGCAAAGAGCTGGAGCCGTACGCCGGCGCCGCGGCGGAGATCTGCGAACGTGACGGCAGCCCGGCTCTCGTGTTCGAGAACGCCGCGTATTACTACCTCTACAACCGCCTGCTGGACTTCCTGAGCAGCAGGGACATCGTGAACCAGCAGATCGCCGAGGTGCTGAGCGTCTGTCAGCCGGGCGAGGTGGTGATGATCAGAGACGCCCTCTACAGGCTGGGGGTCGCCCAGATCAACTCGGAGCCGGCGGAGGACGCCGCGGACGGAGGGCCGGACAAACACTCGGACGGAGTCGTGTTCGAGGAGGTCATGCTCTTCTGACTCAGGGATCCGCTGTGAGCAGCTTTACTCCACTTTTTAGAATACAAAAATGAAAACGATCGAAGTCGTGGCCAAAAGTATTGGCACCCTTGGTGGACGTGCGCGAAATCTGCATCGTTTATGCATTCGATCTTTCATTCAAAAATCGAACCTTTCATCGATGCAAAACTTTTTTGCATTTTATGGAATAAATGTTTTTCTCTAATGTTTTTTGGCCACAGTTATTGGCAGGCTTTTATCCAGTATTGTTTGCAACCTGCGTTTGCCGATGAGTTTGAACATCTGCTAAAAGGTCATCTAGAACCTCTCCAGAACCTTCAGATTCACGGCTTCTCCTTTTCAGTTCTGCAAGGTTCAGGCCAGAGGACTGGAAGAACCAGACAACCATTATTGCTCAGTCACCTATTTTTGTGTCGAATTCGAAGTTTGGTTCGTTTTGTTTCTGTCCTGATGCAGCCAAGGGTCCAATAATTCTGACCATGACTGTACAGTAGATACATATTTTAATTCATTTGATATTTTTATTTATTTTTATTTTATTATTTGTATTTAATTTTGTTTTTAATCACTTTATTTTTATTCCATTCAATATTTTTATTTTATTTTGTTTCACATTTTACATTTTATTTTATTTTTTTAGAGATGATGTGGAGACAAGATCCTGAAAGCACTTCAGATGATGGAAATACTTCATGGAAAAATAAACCGTTGTCATTTATTGACCCAAATGATTTTAAACATTTTTATGCAGCGTTTTTCAGTGTCTGTTGTATGATTTCAGAAGACCTTAAATATGGCACACATTCACTGGTGTGAAAAAAAAGTATTTAAAACGCTTTGTGTGACTCTGGCATTATATCTTATTCTGACGTGTTTATGATTGTGAATAAGAAGCATTTTATCGGTCACAGAAAAGTAAAAACGAACTGGAAAACTGACAGTATTTATTTTTCATTTCAAATTTTGATGGCTTTTTTAATGCACAGGAACACGTTTGAGTATTAATTCTGAGAGATCTGTTTCGTAACGCATCATGCGCTCAAATATGAGTTTGTGCTTGACTTGACCTCAGAAACGCTCCCAATAAACTGTATTTTCACTGATAAAACAAGCTCACGTTACACTTCTGTGGTTTATTAGTAGTTTTCAGTAGCAAGTTCTGCAGTAAAACTAAAATTTACAGATGCGTAGATATCAAAGGTGCAAAACTCATTACGATAAGACTCATGAGAACTCACAGAAAAGACGTCATTATGATCAATACATCTCTCATAACTGAACTTTAATCCATAAAACACTGTTGCGTAAGAAATGTAAATAAGGATAATAATATAAACGTATAAACATGGCAGTTTGTGCTTTGAGAAATAAAACCTCAGATTAACCACATTTTTAGCAAGTTCTTCATTTGAGAGTTCAGATGAACTTCGACAAAACAATTTATCTATTTCAAACTGTTAGTAAACTACAGAAAAACGGGTTTGAGTTAAATGTTTGAAAAAGCAAAAGAAAAAACGAAATCAAATAGTAAAATTAAATTGCATCTGAAGGTTTAAAAATTAAAAGAAAAAGCAAAATGTGAAATTAAATGGCAAATAAAGGTTTAAAAAGCTAAATCTTACATTGAATTACAAAATTAAATTGCAAATTAAGATTCGAAATGAACTGAAAATGCAAAATGTGAAATTAGCTTTCAAAATGAAATAGCTAAATACTGTGTGGCATATGTTTCAACTTAATCAGACATTTTAAGCAACGTAAAGTTACTCTGGCAGTTTTGGTGCTTCATTTGACAGTTAAGTAAACACTTAAAAAGAGACTACATAAAAAGAGTTTGACTTTGATCACGTGCAGCTTACCAAATTCATTTAGACGTCTGCTGCACATCTAAATAATCAAGTGCATATATGCGTATGAAACTGAATCGAAACCGTCTACCTTTCTCTTTACAGAAAAGGAAAAGCAAATGTTTAGTTTTAACTTCCTGAAATGCTTTCTGCGTCGTCAGCCATTGTTTTCTTTACTATTCCTAAGGCTTCGGTGATAAACGAGAACGCATTTAACCTTTGACCCCCCAGTTATCTGAAGAAACAAGACGGCGATCTGCCGAAACATTATTGCGCCAACAGCATGTCAATATTTCACCCGTTGGAGACGTGAATCTGTCCTCCAAACCTGCGCTGACCTCATGCTATCGCTCCAAACGAGCGTAATCACTGCAGGAAGCAATAAAATACCGTGTTTGCCTACAAAGATTGACCAAGAACTAGAGCAGGAGACACGTCTGCCCTCTGACCCGGGCTGATTACCTGCGGCCACGTCAAACCATGCTTACAGGTGAGTTATGTGAGACATTGACTTCAAAATTAGAATAAAAAAAGGCAAAATAAAAAAAACTAAAAATGCTAAATAAATTAAATGGGGAAAAATAAAGTTAAAAAAGCAAAAAAAACTGAATTAAAATGAAAAAAATGCACAATTAAAATTAAAACTAAAATATTAAAACTAAATGAAAATGTGAGACCGTAATGCAAATTAACTGAAAATTAACAAAAGAAAAAAAAATGAATTAAAATGCAAAAAAATAAATAAATGAAATGAAAACTAAAATAAAAAAGTAACGCAAAATTATTACAATTGAAATAAAAAAATAAAATGCAAAAAAATAAATAAAATTAGCAAAAAAATAAAATGCTAAATGTGATGTTATAGCATACTGTTGTTGGTGTATACACTATTTTTAATATAAGAATGTGGCCTTGTATCTTTGAATAGGCGAGGCTACCTGTACCATTGGCTTCTAGTTATTTAGCTGCACAAAAACGGTTAAGCGTGTCTGTGGTCACTTTCAGGGTTTTTAAAAGGAAGAAACATGACTGACACGCAGATCAAGTATAAAGTGGAAGTGGAACATGCAGCATCTGCGTTTAAAACGCTGAACAAGCTGCTTTTCAACTTTGGCAACAGAGAAGTCCCGTAACAAATAAAGACATCGGACGACAAACAAATCCCAGATCTAGAGGTTTCGGGCTCGGCTGAGAAGTGAAACCGGTCGAATCCAACGCGCTTCAACTCTACGGACGAGTTCGACGCTGTTTACCAGATTTCAAGCGAGCAGAACTACAGAAGCAGAGCGTGTGAAACCGGTGTCGGATCGCGGTTCACGTGTTTGTGGACAGGTTGTGCAACGGTTGCCGACGTTCGAAGATCCAGCTTTAGCTAGTTAAGGCCTCAGCAGAACTGGTAGTTGTTGGGTTTCATGAGCGGCTGATCCTCTTCTTCCTGGTCACATGACGTCTCAAACGACTCTTCTTCGTGCTTTACAGGGTCACATGACTCTCGTTGTTGGTCATCGCGTTCATCGGACTGGAGATTTTGGTACTGCGTATCCTGTGGAAATAATTCACGAACATGACTCGTTCATTACTCATTACTCGCTGCGTTCAAAATAAAACATAGTCACTTGAACTAATCACACCAATCGCGACCAACGATATTTCTCAAAAAGTATAGCATGCACACTGTGTGACACACCGTATCCCACAATGCAGTGCACTTAAAATGATATCAATCTCCATTTTTAACCTCTCATCTGACCAGACTATAATACGTTGCCTACAAAAGCGTTTTTGATAACAATTTAAAATGGATCATTTAAAATGTGAATATTAAAATGCAAAAATAAAAAAAAAAGCACAAATCAGAATGCAAAATTATAAGGTATGAAATCAAAATACAGCATGCAAAATGAAAAATGGCAAATAGAAAATTAAAATGCAAATGCAAAAAGAAAAATGCTGCATATAAAACTGGAAATGTAAAATTGAAATGCAAAACGAAAAATACACAATGCAAAATTAAAATTGAAATGCAAATAAGAACGCTAAATCATGACATAAGAAACCAAACTGAAATGCATAGTTAGATCAAAATGGAGCACGAAAAATGGCAAAAACATTTCAATGCAGATGCGAAATGAAAAGCGCTTAATGCAAAACTGAAATGTTAAATTAAAAAGCAAAATATAAAAATGAAATGTGAAATGCTAAATAAAAAGCAAAAAAACTAACTACAAAATGTGTGTAGGTGTACTGCTTCAGATTACGCTGTGCGTCTTAGATGTGTGTGGCCTCCAGTGTCATTCACTTCCAGTTATTCAGTTATCATATTGTTTATTAACCAAAACAAAAAAAAAAAGAAGTAATAATACGCAGTGGTTTGTAGCACAAACTGTTTACTGCATTTGGTTATTCCTCTACTTCCTGTGTGATGTACCTGCTGATCTTCTGCGTCTCCCAGCATCCTCTCGATCAGCTGACTGATCTTACTGAAGGTGGGTCTCTCAGCAGCCTCCAGGTTCCAGCACGTCTTCATGATGTTGTACCTTCATCAGAGGATTTCATTAAAACAATGCTCATCTGTAATGAAGCTAATTTATCTAATGATACTAAGATAAAACAAAAAATAGTTATAAAAATAATTCAAATACTTTTATCGCCATGGTTCAGATCCACTCTTTTATTAGTTGTTTTAAAGCACTGAAGCTCCTAGTTATGATGTTCGATCAGAAACTTGAATAATATGTAAAAGTCAGTATTTTTAAACCAATAGCGGAACGGCCGGGGGTTAAATAGCGCTGGTTTATGAATCTTTACTCTGTGACCCTGAGCATGAAATGTGTGGAAAATCAGGGCCTAGCCGTCAGATCATGTGTTTAACACGCAGAACTAAAGATCTGAGCAGAACAACTAAAAAAGCAGCAGAACGCCTGGATCTGAATCAGCATGGAACAACCTCAGCCGCTCATTATCTCGTGCTGTTTTTCTGCTTTTATTTGTCTATTTGTTTGATTTGTTTAGCGCCGAGTCTCTGGAAAGCTTCATACTTGTCGTTAGGAGAATAAAGCTACGCGCTACACACCGATCGAAGATTTGGACAAACTACAACTACTGATTTTTAAAAAGGTTTCATCTAAAAGTTCCTGCTTGAATGCTTGAATTTAGTTTTTGGGACAAATATGAATGCCTTTGCCAGTGGACAAATTTCTGGTGACAAATTAAAATGATTAAAATTAATCATTTAGTTTAACTGTTATATTAAAATATAAAAACAACTATACAGCCATAAAAAAGTATTTAAAAAATGTCAAAAAACGACTACTATTTACTACTGATAATTTTAATAATAAATAAAATAATAATAATAATAAAATATTTGACATAATATAAAACTGTACATAAATATTAAAAAACTAAAACAAAAACATTTCTAAAAATAAGAATTATTTCTATAATCTGATTAAATGATTATAATTTCAACACGTATGAAAAACAAAAAAATATTCTAAATATTCCAAAAAAAATATAAATGTAAATAATGATACAATCTAGAATAGAATCTCAAAAGTGTGTGAAAAAGAGCATGAAGATGGCTGACATCGTGACGTCTATTTTACGCTTGCATTTGTGCTGTTTCACAGTTATGTGGACTCTGAATTGTGAAAGATTGATTATGTGTGTGTGACACTCACATCTCTGGAGGTGCAAAGTCAGGTCTGGACATCTGATAGCCACATTTGATCATCTTATAAAACTTGGAGTCCACCAGTATGTTGGGATACGGGCTCTTACCTGCAGAAACACACGCATTTACTCCAAGCGGACAAAATCATGCATTACAGAGACAAACCAGAACTTAGGGTTCAGTGAAACTAGAAAATGATTTCATATTTAAATAAAACTTTTATTTTTTTAATACTTTTTTTGTTAAAGTCAAATTAACCTTAGTTGTATTCAGTGTAATTACAAAATAAATAAATAATAATAAAAAAAGTTTCAATAAAAAGATTTTTCTTTAATTATAATATAAAAAGTAGTGCTGTCAAACGATTGATCGCATTCAGAATAAAATAATTTCTTTACACACTATATGTACATGTACTATTTATCATATATATATATATATATATATATATATATATATATATATATATATATATAAATTTTATATATAATATATAAACAGTATATTTTTCATATATACAAGCATGTGTTTACATTTTTATATTTGTATAAAAATGTTATTTTACCACTTTTTTTTATTTTATTTGTATTTTAATAGTATTGAAAGTATTGTTAAGATATATATTTTAAACAGAAAAAGTATGTTCATTATCACTTCTTCTGTAAACGGCCAAAGTGTTTCACATTTGATTCCCAGCAAAATGAACATGTGTTAACTAATATGTACTAAACTAAAATGTTCATCAATGCTGTGTAAATGTGCCTGAATAAGAAAAAATGTAATGTGAATGTCATTTTAGTTTTTGCCCAGCGGCCTTCAGCCGTACAATGAATGGGTGAAACAGCTCAAGAATATTGCATCATGATAGAAATCTCTGGGAAAAAACAGCTCAACCAGCATTTACAACAACTTAAAAAGTGATGCGGGTCAAATTGAGGCTTTCAGTCTCACCCAATGAGAAAATCTCCCACAGCAGGATCCCGTAAGACCAGACGTCACTCTGAACCGTATAAACACAGTCGAAAATACTCTCTGGAGCCATCCACTTCACTGGAAGACGCGCCTACACACACACACACACACACACACACACACTGTATATATTTCTCAAAATTGAACAAATTCTCTTCCAGTAACGTTAACAACATTTTTAGAATGTTAAAACATTAGCACAAAAGCGTTTTACCATCTTATTGGAACTTTCCAGTAAACAAGCAATGAAACCAACTTTTTCCCAAAGAACAACCAAGAAATCCCTTCACAAACTGAATGTTTTGAACATAACGTAACGCGTGACGGGCAGTGTTAGCCGAGTGTGTGTTCGTCGAGTGTCTCGCTCACGTTTCCTTTGACCACGTAGTTGGAGTCGTTCATGATGTCTCGCGCCAGGCCGAAATCACAGATCTTGGCCACTCGGCTGTTGGTGAGGAGGACGTTTCTGGCCGCCACGTCTCTGTGGATGCACTGCCGAGAAAAAAAAAAAAGCCCCCAGTTCACTTTTGAATAAAGGCGATCTCATTGTTTCAGACGAAGGCTGCTTATTTTAGAGACTCACATTTTTAGCGGTGAGGAAGTCGAGTCCCTGCGCCACCTGATAGGAGAATCTGAGCAAGTCGTCCATGTCCAGAGGCCACGAATCCTCCGCCTGCTCACAGTCCAGAGAAGAACCTGCGCAAGAACAACAGATTTCAGCACCGCTCACCTACTACTGTAGGTTTTTTGTATGGTTTCGTTTTAATTTAGCTTTTTTTAGTTACATTTTGTAATGTTGTGACATTTTATTAGGTTGTATTTTATACATTTGATTTTACTTTGAGCTCAGTTATATCATACTACAGTGATTTTTTAAAGAAAAAAGAAAAATCTAAGATGACAAGCACTTTTGTTACATGCACACAAGTCAGAGTGAGGACTTAATCACATTATGATGATGATGATGATTTTTATTGCACACCTTGCTCAGAGTGGCAATAATGTGATTAAGGTGTTTATGTGCCTATATATTTAGATTAAAATCAGCACCACCATGTTGATATGATTATGCCTGCTGCGATTATGAGCTTAATCACATTACTAGGATCAGAGTATTTTTTTTGAGCATGAAGTCTTACATCTCATTAAACTTGATTTTTGTAAAGAATTATGAGAATTATGAGAATAAATTCTAAATAATGAGAATTAAGTCTGCCTTATTATAGGCCTACGTGATTACACTTGATCAATTTTGGGTATAAAGTCAAAATAAAGCGAATAATGTTATAGCATTGTTTAATTACAGTAATAATATTTAATACAAATCATAACTGTGCAAATAAAGTCTAGCAATATGAGAATAAACTCTTACACAAAATTAAATATACATTTTTTGAGACTTCTGATTTACTAAATATTCTGTTATGACATCGTTCTCATAATCTGTATTTTATTTAATCTCTTTTATTTTTGTTATTAGTAAAACGCTGCCAATTTTAGTAGATCAAGCTGGCCCTCACTAATATATTTAGTAAAATGTTTTACAATAGTTTTTAGTTTTAGTCAACTGTAATAACCAACTCTTTCCACGTCTGTAACGTAATATGTTTCCGAGCAAAATATGATTTTCATATATTGCAGGTTTGAGGAATTTTGTAGCGTGTGGTTTTGTGAGGGAAGTAGACTGTGACTCACTCTGAGCTGAGTTTATGGGTCTGGAAGAGGCTGGTCTCATGGCCAGGTAACTATCAGAGCAAGTACTGGAGATCCCACTGTCACTGTCACAGGTAAAACAAACATTAATAACTAAAACACGCACTTTTCGTATTTTGCAGGTTTACAGTTAAGCATAAACTTAAAAGTCGTGGTCACATTTTCCGGAGTTTTGTGAAATTTTGCTGCCAAATCCGTTCATTTTAAAGGGTCACCCCAAAATGAAAATGACTTTCATTAGTCATTTATCACTTACGCCCATGATGGTCCAAAACCCGTGAAAACAATGTAAGATATCTGTGATAAAAACAGTCCAACCAGATGGCAGATGGACTATCCTGACGATTTCTTTCAGACTTTTCTGGACCTTGACAGCGTTCATTACTCGGGACGGTCACAAGCCTCCTGGTTTTCATTTTAAATATTTGAAATAGTGTTTCAAAGACAAATTAAGCTTTTACCGGTTTGGTGATTAATGAGAAAATGTTCGTTTCAGGGTGGAGTAACACTTTAATATAGAGTCATGTTATCGGGAACTTCTCGTGAGGATGAAACACGGATTTAGCAACAGGTTCAAGTTTGACACTGTGCTTTTTACATTCGCGACAACGGAAAACTGAATCCACTAAGCCTCACAAAATTTCCCCGCCTTCCCAGCAAAGACTCCTGAGTTTTGGGCTATACAGTAAATGTTTGTTAAACTGACCTTCTGAGAAACATTCGTTCAGTGTTGACGTTCTTATAATCCATCGTCGGATTCGGAATCATCACGACTAAGTTCAAAAAGTTCTCAGCTTTGCAACGCAGGAAGTTCAGAAGATCGCCATGACAACAGTATTCTGTGATCACCAGCACAGGACCTGAAAACGAGCCGAAAAAAATGACCAAAATTAAGCACTTCCTGCAGTAAAATCCAGCCACGAGCAGTTTAAGCTTTTACTAAGGTAAGGAAGGTAGAAAGTGGCTTAGATTGAGACTAAAAAGCTGGAGGAAGGTCTTACCGCCGTGTGTGCAGGCGCCCAGCAAGTTCACAATGTTCTTGTGCTGCCCGAGATGACTGAGGATCTTCAGCTCAGACATCAGAGCCTCTCGCTCGTCAGGATGAGCGCTGGCTGCTCCCAGCATGCAACACAACACAATTCACCCACTTACTGGTTTTGTAAAATATTTTTCTCAGAGAAAGATCAAAAGAACAAAGTGACATTTTCATTTTCTGATGCTTAATCTCATTTCTGATGGTTAACTGTATTTACTGGACTGATCTGAATAAGGACACTATTGTACAGCTGAAATTAAATTTGTCTCATAACTGATGAATTTTGCAAGCTGTTATTTTCCTGTTTATTTCTTGGAAGCCACTATCCCAGCTAACAAGAAACATCTTGTAAGGTTGTTCGAATGTTGGAACTAAATATTCTTCAAATAATGTTTACAGAACATTTGAGATGTAAATATATTTGAGATGTTCTCAATGTTTAGAGAGAAAATTCTTAAAATGTAATTTAAATGTATATACACACACACACACACACACACACACACACACACACACACACACACACACACACACATATATATATATATATATATATATATATATATATACACACACATGCACATTTAGATTTATGAAAAATATGTTTGTATACTAAAATATATTTATATATAATAGAAAGTGCATGTATATAAATACATATACATATTTTCAAAGTATATACAGTATTGCGTGTATTTATACATAATAAATGTACACAGAACATACACGTGTATTATGTAAACAAAAACATTCTTCTAACTTTAAATGATAGAACAGAAGTTTCTTTAATGCTCACATAACAGAGAAAATTATTCTTGATTAAAAAAAGAGAACATTCCAAAAACAAGGTTTTCTCTTTGTACTAGTCATGTATTCTGACCTTTCAGCATTTTGACAGCTACACGTGTCACATTGTCCTCTGTGCCCAGGCCGTATGCTGTGGCCTCCACCACCTTCCCAAAAGCCCCTGCTCCGAGAGTCTTTCCTGCACATACAACCACCAGACTCCATCAGTGACTGCATTACAAACTCACAGGCTGCTTCTCTCAAGAAGTACCTTAAAGTGCATAATCGTCTATTATATAAACATATATATCTACCAGTCAATCTCAAAACCAAGTCAGTTCAGGTTAATGGTGTTAAATAAACTGACGCTCATGATTCAGAAATCTATCGTATGTGAAGTATCGGCACAAACCTAGCTTTAGCTTGTCTCGGGGAAACTCCCATTTCTCACTGTATGGCAGTTGTGTGGGATCAATGAAGGTGTAGTTGTTTCCATTTGTGGCTTCAATGATTTTCCAGCGGATCTCGTATCTGGGTTTCTGCCGAAAGACACAAACTAGAGTTCAGTCTGCTGCTTTTACACACATATATCAGAGATGGTTTATTTTGAGTATTAAAAAAAATACACGAGCTGTTTTATGTAAAGCTGTTTTTATGTATTGTGATATGCATACACATTTCACTTAAATCTCTTATTTGAGAAGCTGTAATGCCCAAGGAGTCGAAGTGAAAATGGTCTGTTCCTCATATATCAAGATCATTTAGACGTGGAATGTGAAAGATATGATATGCAGTAGTGTAAGTCATATGAGATACTGCGTGTTAAAAATACATTTAAGCAAACAATTTTTAAATGACATTATATTTTTTACATTCAAAATAAATAAAATGTTTAAATAAAACATAACATTTACTTTAAAATCTGTGACTAATAAAAAGACTTTCTGTAGAGCTGCTTTGAAACAACGTGTATTATGACGTAGATATAACTTTAACTTGAGAAGGAAATGATTGCATGAGATTCGGGGATTTGGGCAGTGATGAATAGAAGGTCAAATTGTTTCATTTCAGTCGGTTCCTCATTTATGGCGATCATTTTTCTTCAGAACACTTGGAATTAATAAATACACACACATACATATATATATATATATGTATGTCACAAAGATGAATCATATGCATTACTTGTTAGAACACTTGGTCATGTTTTATTTTCACCATCTATTTTCTTTTGAAAATATCATAGATGGAGCAGGTGACTAACTCACTCTGATCATTTTTAGAGCTTGACAGCCACTGACATTTTCTTTTCTGTAGAAAAGTGCTAAATACACATTTTGAGAATGTGAAATTAAGGGTTTAAAGATGAAAAAAAACAACAACTCAATGAGCCTGCTGTGATCTGAGTCTCTGTGTGCAGACAAACACTTTAAAGGCTCCTCTACAGCTGTGATGATTGCTCAATTAGTGCTCAATTAGTGCTTAATTAATGATTGTGTGTTCTCATTGGAGGAGCTTATTCAGCACTTCTCCTTTCCTCATAACAGCTTGGTTGGGTTAAAAAAAATACTTTTTTTTACTATTATACTACAGAGAAATATAAATTAAAATAAAAGGCAGAACTCAATTTCATCCCTTATGAACTGAGCTGATAAGGAACTGAGATTTATATGTTTTTAAAAATAAAAGGGTGTTTTTTGATTTAAGAACCATTTTTGGTTCCTCAAAGAATTTTTCAGTGTGAAGATCAACCTTTTTCCACAATTAAAGATCTTCTGTGGAATAGAACATTTATATTAATGCTATAGACCAATTTAGTGTTCATGGTGTTTACTAAATAAGTTTCTTGTGGGCGGAGCCTATTTGGTAGCAGAAAGTGACAGTCTATGGAGACCATAGAATAAAAAAAGGTAAATTGGAGTTAATATTCTAAAATTCTGACTTTATTCTCCGAATATTACACTCCGAATGGACAGACTCACTATTGTTGAGTTAAAATCCAAAATGCTATTTATAAAGTTGCGTTTGATAGAAAAATTTGAATTGTGAGAGAAAATGGGTAAATGTAAAATGTTAATAGGTTTAAATAGTATTTTATGCTGTAACTGTCTGATATATGTTCCCTATAAACTGCATATTTGAATATTATGTAGACCAATTGTTAAAAACTGTATTTATGCTTTAAAAGTAGAGTAATTATAGCAGGTTTCATTGATTGGTCTGTCTGTTTAAATGTCTGTGTTTAGCTTCAAATGTTGTTTTAGACCACAGAATTCTGTAAAGAAGATTTAAAAAATTCTAAATAACCTTTTCCCATCGATTGTATGAATGTTAAATGTTCTTGATGGAACCACCTCAATACTAATAAAGAAAATTTATGATGCATCCTTCAAAAAAAACACAAAAAAAAAAACAGCAAAATGATTTAAATGATTAAACTGAATATTGATATGTAAAGAAGTCTTGGCTGATCAACCAGATCTGAGTTTGTAAGCAGCTGTGACCTTCTCACCTGTTTGTACTTGTAGATCATGAAGATGAGCAGCAGCGCTAGAACCACCATGGCCACTATAGACCCACACATAGCGCTGGTGAAGAGCTGATCTGAGACAAAAGCACACTCACATGATCAATACGCCGGGGAGACCAGCTTGGGTTTGTTAAAAGAAGCGTCTGAAGCACTTACCAGAGACGTCCATGGCGAAGGTGTCGCTGCCCTGTCCCACCTGATTGAAGGCCACACACACCACGGTCATCCTCTGGTTGGACGGCCCCACGGTCAGGACGCTCTCCACACCCACCGCCCCATACGGATCCTTGTGAAACGCCAGCGTCTGCGTCTGGACGGGCTGAAGACCTGTGGAGTTTTCTGGACAGCTGGTGGACACAGAAAACACAACTTAAATATGCTAATAATACTAATTATGCTGTTCTGCATTACAGCTGCCAAAAAATCCAATATTTGTTTCTGATTCATTTTGAGATGCAAATCTTTTTAACTGTGTCTGTTTGAAACATGTTAAGGTGGTGAAGAGAAAGTCAGATGATGAACCAAAGCCCATCACAAGCAGCTTATAAATATAAAAATATATTGAAGGTTTCATTCACACAGTCACTAAGAAAAAACAGTAATAATATATATAATCCATTAAGTCGATCTCCGGGTCTGGTGATAGCTTAGCATTGATCATTGAATCCAATTAGACCATTAGCATTGCGTTTAAAAATGACCACAGAGTTAGATATTAAAACTTCTCTCTTCTATATTTACATCATATCAGCCTAGAAAACTTCAACTTTTCATTCGAAGTTTTCAATTGGAAAAATTTTGAAATTAAACAAGATTCTTCTGGTCTAATCAGATTCAATTATCTATGCTAAGCTATGCTAAAAGTGCTTACAGGTTTAAAACTTTAAAACTTAACTGTTAAACTCTTAGAGAATGAGCCTATTTTCAATAAAAGTGGTTTTCCCTTAAGTACTGCACAGCATCTGTGTCTTTGAGGTACTTTTTTTGTCTGCTTAAAATGACTAATCCTCCTAAAAAATAATAAATCATTATTTAAAATATGATAAAAATAGGTTAAAGGTTCTTTAAAGAGGAAATAAAGATGCATCTGATTAGAGAAGTGAAATTGATTATATTTCTGAATTTCTCACAGAAATATCTGACTGAATAGTGAAAAGAGTCTCAGATACAATTTCAAAAGTAAACTGGGTTTTGACTTTTTCATGTTTTTTTTGAGCTCGTAACAGGCTGTCGGTGTCAGATTTAATGACATACGTGGTTCTGATTCCTGTGCACTGGTACCAGAGGATGCTGGGAGCTGGATATCCATAAGACCTGCATGACAGAGTGGTGACGTTCTCCCATCTCACCGTCGCTACAGGTTTCGCTGTCAAACAACATCAGCGTTAATGTTTCAGAAGGAGATGTCACTTGATTTCTTTACAGGTTCTGGGTTCAGAAAGTTTAGCTCTATCAGCAGCATTGATTTCCTCTAAATTTTCCGTTCCTCAAATTTTCTTTTTGCATCGCAAAATGTGCAATAGAAGTAAAAAAGACAAAATAAACAACTAAAATATTAACTTGCGTTAACCTTATCTGTGCAAAGTTATATAAAATATATAACTCTTACTCCGAAGATAATTGTCCATGTTTATTTTCCATATAATGTATGCACAAAAGACTCAAAATACACTTATCTCAGGTACACTGAATAATATTAACCGTACTTTCAATGTTACTTAAGTTTTCTTTACATTCATCTGGAATATACGCAATATAAAATAAATATAAAATAAACAAACATTGATAATGTAAAAATACATAAGATAAAAAGTCTGTCATATTATAATAAGTGCATTAATATAAACATATACAACTTTTTATGTTAATGTAAAGGTTTATTTAACGTATATGCTTTTTACAACTGAAGTGCCTGAGTGTGCTGTTGGTAAAGCTTAACCTTATGTTTAATCTGCAAAAAAGAAATAAAAAAATAACAGCAAATGTCATTTTCGATATTTTGGTTTTCGACAAAAAGAGAAAAATGGCTGAAAATACGAGCCGAAAATAGGCATTATATATATGGTGTGCAGTTTTCCACTACGGCTCAAAGTCCGCTCATAAAACACGTCAACGGGAAATGTATATGTAGTCTAAATAATTTGGAACTGTACTTACTGTACATTTTAATATCAAAAGTAATGGAGGCATTTTTCTTGCTGCTGTAGACGTTGAGCGTGTAGCGTCCGGTTTCCTGGAAGTTCAGTCTCTTGAGGAACAACAGCGCCTCATACCTATAGAGTCACAACCCTCACAGTGAGCTCAAAATATACCATGAATATGTCAACCTGGCCCGTGAGTTTTAGACTGACCTGTCGTTATAACTGTAAAACCTGTTCTCTGGGAGTGAGGCATTGTGGGATGTCGGAGTGACCCACTGGTGTGAGATCAGCGGTGGATACGCTTCGATCAGGACCCTGAGATCCACATCTTCTCCTTCGTTCACCTCGATGGACAGGCCGCGGTGAGTGAGCTTAGACGAGAGCTTCGGGGAGAGTCGAATATACGGCTCGTCTGTCACAAATCAAGGTTTTAAGAGTGTTAATAGAAATAGATTACAACAATTAAAGTGCCCCATTATGGATTTTTGAAAATGCCATCCGTGCAGTGAATAACACGGCTCTAAGTGAACAAAAGCATCCCGCAAAGTTTTAAAAGTCGACTCTGAATCGCTGAAACGAGTCGTTTTTAAAATGAGTCCCAAGCTGTTTGAGGTTGACGTCAACATGAAACATTAGTATATTGCCCCGCCCACTTGTTGATCTTGGCACGTTGGTCTGATTAAGAAAAATACAAATTCATTCTTTGCCACTAGGGGCCGTTTTTGGAGCAGTAAAATAGTTTCCCCGGTAACGCTATACACAAAGCATGATACAATCGACCAGCAGATTAGCGTCGCGCAAAGGAGGGCTTATGAAAAATATATCATTAGGCAAATTAGGTAAAAATTAATGCAGATTTTTTTATCTTGGATGCATGTCAACCTGTGTGGGACTCAATATGAACTTTCATTACCCGTAATAGGGGCACTTTAAAGTATAATGCACTAAAAATGTATTTAAATAAACCAATCTCTCTCAGTTAACAGCGTGTCTCACCCACGACCAGCAGCTGTGTGCTGGAGCTGTTGGCTCCGGCCTCGTTCTGACCCGTGCAGGTTATGTTTCCCGAGTCAGACAGCTGAAGAGCCGGGATGATCAGGATGCTCTCGATGGCCAGACGATCCCCTTCCATCGTCGATTTCTCTTCTGCTCGGGGCAGCTGGGAATGAACCGAGAAATACAAGCGTCTTCTGCTCAACAAGGCTGCATTTATTTGATGCAAAAATACAATAAAAATAGTAATATTGTGCAATATTATTTCTATTTAAAGTCTTATACTTTTCCGTGTGGATATATTATAAAATGTAATTTATTCCTGTGACCAAAACTGAATTTTCAGCATCATTACTCTAGTCTTCAGTGTCACATGATCTTTCAGAAATCATTCTGATACGCTGATTTTCTGCTCAATAAAACATTTCTTGTGGCAATTTGACACAGTTGTACCTTTCTAGAGGAGTGCGTCCATGTGACGTTGTAGTAAAAGTTGGGGTTGTTAGTGGTGCAGCTGATCTTAAATCTCTCTCCCACCAGTTTGACATACTCACTCCTCTTCAGAAACACGTACGGTGGAAAACGCAATCCTGAATTTAAAAAAGTATAGATATTTAAACGAGTTATTAAATGAGTAGCTTTTACTTAAATATCTTGTTACAGTTGATGCAGTAAATGTTGTTCATATACGTATAGGCATATATATATATATATATATATATATATATATATATATATTATAATTCCTTTTGAATTCCAAAGTGTTTCAATTTATTTTTATTATTAAAATCTGAATTTTTCGTCAACTGATTTAATATCTTGCTATAGTTTTGATTAATATTTACTTGTTTAATAATATTATTACATTTAATATTAATTATATATGTAATAAATACACATATAAATATGCATAAAATGTATATATTCATATTTTATATTTAAATGTAGCCAAGTGTGATATTGATTAAAATTGTTGTTAAATTTGTAGTTTTCTGTTTAAATGAATTTGTTTTTTTTCTAAATCAAATACCGAACTTTAATAAAATAAATAGCACACATTTTTCCTAATTTACTAAATGTACCACTAAAAGATTAACATATTTATCAGGCAAATCAATTGATGACACATTAAAAGATGAATTACTAATTAGTTGTAATTTTACATTTTTTACATTTTCTTCTATCCTAGGTTTTGCCTATTTTTGTCAGTAAGATATCAAATCAAACTTTATATGCTTCATTATCGTTTTAAATATTTAAGTATCTAAGTAAATTAGCATAATGTTAGAATTTTTACATAAATATTGACAATATAAGACAATGTTACATTATTTCAGACAAATTTTGACATTTTAATCTCCAAAAATTTGATACCTTAAATGTAGACATTTATAGTCAATGTGCTGAATTTATATATATATATATATATATATATATATATATATATATATATATATATATATATATATATATATATATATATATATATATTTATTTATTTTATTTTTTTTTTTTCTTTCTAAAATGCTTCAAATATTTTAAATTAATATTTTAATCATTAAACAACATATGGCTTACATTATTCACCTGTGTATTTTTTACTTTATATTTGTCTCATGTTTTTTTTTATTTTAAATTATTTATTTAAAGTTGTATTAATTATTATTATGTTGTTTTTTAGTAATATTTTAGCATTTTTGCTTTCATCAACTCCAGTTTGGCAAACCCTGCTGCACATCATTCCTTCAAAATTCTTGCAAAATAATAAACATTTAGTAATTTTGTGATTTCAGCTGTTTGAAATTCGTCTTCGTTTCACTTCGTGAAATCGCTAAATTCTAAAATCTTTCAGTCCGGAGCTTTTATTCTTCGATCCAAACGAAACAATTTTGGGGTTTCAACGAAACTCACGTTGAATGACGTTAATGGAGAATATCTTCGACACTTTCTCAGCCCCTCTGATTCTAGCGCTGCAAACGTAGTCGGCGTTAAATCCAGGCTGAACGTTGCGAATCAGGACGCCCTTTTGAGGGTCAAAGGTGACGTTCATGCCATAGGGCACCGCTGAGCCGTTATCCATGCGGAAGCTGAAGTGCGTGGCGCCGGGGTCGGTCAGAAGACACGGCAGCGTCAGATCTTCACCTTCTTTCCGCACGTAACGCAGAGACGTACTCGGTGAGACGAAGAGAGTTTGTTCGTCTGCAACCAACACAGATCAGCTTCTTCAAGATCTCGTTCGTGCATTTACATTTAGCTCAGAAGAACTCACTCACCTCTGACAAACACATGAACCGAAGATGACCCGTTTGAATCATTTCTGTTCGTATAGATGCACTTGTACGTTCCTGTAAATTCTGCCGAGGCTTTTCCCACGTGGAAACTACGAACCTTTCCCACCTCCTTGGAGATGAACTTCTTGTGTTTGGCCAGTCGGGGAAGCCATGTGACCGGGCCGTCGCCTTCACAGATCAGATGAAGAAGAGAACCAGAGTCAAGAATCACATCCTCACCCACCGGAGCTCCGGATTTCAGTCTGATCCTTGGCTCAGACCAACCTGCAAAACACAGATGGGAAAACTAACCTGCAAAGCCTTACATCGGTTTGTTTTTTTTAATCGAAGAGAAAACAAAAACAAAAGTTTGCATATGTGTTTTATGTTTTGTATCATATGTGATGGATTGTTTTCCATTAGGACTCATTATAGTCTGATATAGCAACAGTATGGAGGAAAAAACTGCTCAAACCAAGCAAGAATATGCAATTTAGTGCAGATGCTGACATTTATATGGACAAAAAGTTATTTTAAAAATATGGCACTTTATGGACCTGTTTAATTTTTATTAGTAGTATTTACACAATGTTGCATTGTGTTTTTAGAATAAACAGAAATGTCAGCAACAATTTAGTTTAAGGTTTGGTGATACAGAGTAATTACCCAGTTAGGTACTTCGTAGTAGCCGTTGTACTTACATGAAACAAAATGTACTTATGTAAATGTAATTAAGTTATGAAACAGCCTGCACTTACGGTCTGTAATTATTTAGATGTAACAGCTACTGTTACACTTAAGCACGTTCTTGATACTTGATAGCTTATGTGTAATACTCTTGTAATTAGAAAGGCATTACATGCGTTTAAGCTTTATACCTGTGGGTTACTGTAAATCAAAGCAAGGTGCAGCTGGAAAAGGTGTACGGTATAGATACACATATAGTACACTTAAGTACCATCTTGATACTCTTAATTTTAATTAGCTTATGTTGGTGTACTTACATTAATAATTACAAGTCTGGTTACATTAGTAGACATTTACATCATTACAAACTCCAGGTACAAACTGTTCGTTTTGTTTCAAGTACTTAAGTACTTAACTAGATAATTACTCTGCATTATACTTTAAAATAACGTTTTACTTTTTTTTTTTTTTTTTTTTTTTTTTACAGCGTAGCAGATACTTGTGTAAAATTACATAAATAACGTCTCAGAAAGATGATATTTAAATGGATAGTTTGATAATCAAAACATTTAGGCCCAGTTTCACAGACAGGATTAAGCCTAAACCAGGATTAGGCCGCAGTTCAATTAGGACGTTTGAGATTTTTTTATAAACTCGCTTTATAAACGTTTGTGTCCTACACGCCAAATGTACAATTTAGAAACGGTTTCTCTTTTTTTTGCGACGGAACAACAACATATAAACTAACGTTATACGTGACAGTGTTAGTTAAACGTGTCTAATGTGAGTTTAAACGTATTTTTGTGCGACCTTTCTTGTAGCCATAATGAAAACAACGGTTTAGCCTACCTCAGATCTTGAAAATAGACGAAAGCAAAGATAAGTCTGTTAAAAATGAGCTCACTGCGATAACTCAGCAGAGATGTTACCATTCGCTCGGTATGTACATTTAATGATGTTAAAAACCTTTAATATTTACTAATTAAATTACAAACTTAATGTTAAACGCTTACAGAGAGAGCCCGCCCACGCGCTCTTCTGATTGGCTGAGAAATTTGACTGATTGATTTGATTGGTTGTCGCATCTAGCGCGCACACGGTGTAACAATTAAACCTTTTACTTGCTAAAAAGACGACGGCGTTTAGGGGCTTTGAACATTAGTGTCACAAATATGATACAGTAGTAATAGTAATAAGATGTTTTTCCATATGCCTTATAAGAGAGAACATAATTTTTTCTCTACTTAAATCTTTGAAACAAGATATAAATTCAGTAAAAACATTTTTAAATGAATTTATTTCATCGTTTCGCAACAATGGATGTTTTCTGACTCGCAATAGTGACATTTTGAACACTTTCTGGACCTCTCATCACCTCAGACATTCAGCGGTTTCACAAAATAGGTCCTGAATCTCCTCAGAGATCCACCTCCATGACAAACCGCTTGAACCACACCAAGGCCCAATCCCTCTGGGTTTCCACAGAAGTCATGCATGGATCTGAATATTGATGCATGCTGATGTTGTTTTCTGTAAAGCTCGGTCATTTCATTATCGCTGGGTTTTGCAATATTGTTATTTGCCTGAGCATTTCTGTGAAGCCGCATTTAAACAATCTGTATTATAAAAGTGCTATAAATAAAGGTGAACTGGCTTGAGCTGAGATTTAGCACGTCACTTGCTGATGAATGAATGGGTGCCGTCAAAATGAGAGTCCAAAGCTGCATGTTATCTGAATCAGGGGTGAAATCTGCACAGATTAAGCACAGTTTACAGGATTTTGATGTGAAAGGACAAAAGGAAATGGACTTTTTCATTGAAGCCTCGTTATGAATTATGGAGTCATGTTTTAGCCAGAAGTTAATTTTTAGACTTACTAAAAATGTGCAGCTTTTCAGGGGGTTTTTTTTGTCATTAATTTATGTTTTCATCAGCTGTTTGGACTCTCATTCTGACGGCACCCATCCACTGCAGAGGATCCACTGGTGAACAAGTGATAGAATGCTGTTCTCCAAATCTGTTTTAAGGACTTATACACATCTTAGATCACAGAGGATGAAAACGAAACGGTGAGGGTTCGTCACTGTTTCAAACTAATAAAAAATCCTGAATGTGAACATATAGTCTGTGTGTGTGTGTGTGTGTGTGTGTGTGTGTGTGTGTGTGTGTGTGTGTGTGTCATGAGAGAAGATGTGGAGTCAGTGATCTTCATTGAGCAATCGATCCTCCTCTCACTTCTTCTTTCCTATCTAAAAAACAAACTGAAATCACTAAGACGTTTCCTCCACCTCACTCTTTTTAACAAGCTGAGACTTTAACATCAATTAATTAATCAATTTACAATCTACAAACTCCCAACCAGTTGAGTAGACTGTAAAAACGGATATTTTCGAAGAGTTCAGAAGCCAGAGCCTCCAACCGAATATTTATTTATTTATTGTTTTATTTTATTTATTTTTAATTTAAATTTTTTTCCTATTAAAGTGAAATAGCTAAACATAAACATACAGTAGCCTGAAAAAAAGAAAAATTTTATCAGAGAATTAGCATCTGTACTCTTTATTTGTCTTGTTTTGTAGTGTAAATATATAAGATGCATTTACTTGAGAAGCAAAATGCCACAGAATTAGAACTTTACTATAAAGCAAGAATAAATATCTGCCAACAGGGTCAGAAAAATGGAAAAAAATTAAGTGTCTAATCAATTAATATTAATATAAATATATATATATAATATTATATATATATATATATATATTTTATATATCTCAAGTAAATCTTAATTTAAGAATACTTGATTTAATATTTGCCAGATATATTGAGGAAGGACACTGCTTTTATTCTCTGTTTTCCGAATAAGACTATTTCGAGAACTTACAAAACTCCCCCAAACTGAGTTATGAACAGTATAGCTGGACTCTCACATCTATACTGCACATAAAAAGCTCAGTAAAAACTCTCCTCAGGTCTCCATCGTTCAGATATAAAAAAGGATATTGAACAACAATTCAATATTAATTAATATCATCATCATGTTATCGCTGTACAGTTCAATATCTGAACTTTTGGGGCAAAAAAATCAACAAGTCAGTTCTGCCTCTGAACCCACTGAGAAACAAACAGAAGCGTTTCACATCCATATGAAAACAAGCAAGAAATACACTTGATTTTTCTCAACTTTTTGAGTTTTGCAGATTTAAAGGAGCTTTACATCTCAGCATCATCTTAGTTTTAACTTTTAAAAGCAATATTCACAAAGAAAAATATTTTCAGAGAACTTTCAAAATATTGTTTTTTTTAATGCTTCATGGGAATGCATTGAACATAAATTTGATTATATATTTCGAACATTGTGTAGGAACATTGTTTTGAAATGTTTTTAAAACATTAAAATGTCCAATAAATGTTTTTATATTATTTAAACATTGAAAAAACGTTTCTTATGTTCTACTCATTTTATTTATATAAAAAAAATAGTTTTTTTTTAAATGTTCTGAGAACGTTTATTATAACATTATTTTTATTTTACTTAAAATAACTTATTTTAAATATTAAATAAAAGTATAAAATGTAAACATAAAATATTATAAAATTGTGTATAAATATTTAGTAAAACTGACGTTCCAGAATGTTGTTATATAAATGCACATAAAATGTTAAATCGATAAGAATGTTCCATAAAATGCTTTAATAATGTTTAAATGCTAAACATATGTATATATACGAATATAAATATATAAATGTATATACATGTAAATATTTTCAAAATATATACTGTATGTATTTATATATATATATTAATGTACACATACATATATTCTGTAAACAAAACCTTTTTTTTTTTGGATGCAATTAATCATTCGACAGCACTCCTAACTTTTAAAAAAACATTAGTTAAGGTCATGAAGGTTTTGATTTTCTTACCCTGAGCTTGAGTGAACAGGACTCCACTGAAGAACAGGAGCGTGAACATCTCCGAGCGGCTCCTGTTCAAGAGATCATGGGTCTTCAGCGTCTCAGAGGCAGTAAGGACCGGTCCTTTGGTCCATCAACACCCACTTCTCATTTCTGTCTGACAGGATATGACAGCTGATCAGCTGACCGAAGAAAACTAGAAACATCATCAAATACGAACACGCTGTGAACATTTAGCCTATTAGTGACCAAATGCCTGTTAGAAGCCAAATATCACATCCTTTTATTTGGTTTTTGTGTTTTGCAGTTCAAACATCCAAGCATTCTTAAATCTTACTTCCAGAAACACCAGTCAAACAAAGGGTTTAACTTTGGGGTCAGAAATATCAATATGATTATTTTTGTACGTTTAAGCATCTCACTGATCATTTTTATAAGAAAACAACTGTCTATTGTTATGCACCTCAAGTAAATGTATCTTTTTAGAAACGTGAAGAAATTTGTACTTTTTAAAAAAAATTTTTTTTTTAGGTTTTAGAGAAGCTCAAAGTTTTTGATTAAAATGTATTGAATTTAGTTTTTTTAATTTCCATTCAGTATTTTTTGTTTTTAATATGATAATATTTATTTGATAATATATATATATATATATATATATATATATATATATATATATATATATATATATATATATATATATATATATAGTTATAAATTAATATTTATTAATTTAATAAATATTTTGAATAAAAATTTAAAAAGAATCATTTAATTAATTACATTGTATTTTATTTCAGTAAAAAAAACTTTAATTATTTTTAGTTTCAAAATGAGGCAAAAAAAAACTGGTAAAACCTTAAAATAAGGTGATATTTGTTAACATTAATATATTAACTAACATGAACAAACAATGTAGAATACATTTATTATGCACATTTTTAATCTTTGTTAAAGTTAGTTAATGAAAATATAGTTGTTGCATGTCACAGTTCACAGCGCATTAACTATGCAATAGCACGTAATGCACATTTAATAGCGCATTAATAAATGTTTAAATTAACATTAACTAAGATGAAGAAATACCTACCTGTTCATTCTTAGTTCATGTTTAATGACGTTATCAACTAGTGAACCTTATTGTAAAGCGCCATCGAAAAAACCGTAGGATTATTTTTCTCAACCCGCTGACAATATTAGCACAAACGACTTCGATTTGATCATTTTCTAAAAGAAAAGCCCCCGTTTACCTGAGAGTCAGCACATGTCCAGAGACGGGATGAGAGCTCCTGCTGGCTGTGATCTCCGGTCTGAGTCTGAGCGGGCCTCCAGCGCTCTCTGGGCTTTCCGTACACACCGCGCTACTCAAGTGAAACCAATGCGAACCCTGATCACTGAGACCTCCTGAACAAAACGCTCCAGTGTTCGTTCAGCCCCATGATCAGTGTTTACATGTGAACAACAGGCCATCAACAGCTTCTTTTAATATCGCACGAAGAAAGACTCCAGCTGTACTTGGCCGGAATTGATTTTGCTCACTTTAAGGCTTTTTCTGTAGCTTTTGACTGCTGAAGGAAATCCACGGCTTCCAGTGCACTCGCATTCACCGGAAAGATCTCGAGATTACAGAAATTAATGACAAACAAGGATTTATTTGCCTAAAACATTATAGCATTAGTTTGACAGACAGTTTCTGTTCAATGTAGCGTTTCTATAAACTATTGTATTTTTTTTTTGTTTGCATATTTCATATTGCCCTTTTTTTAAATTTTCATATTACATTTTTCTCATTTGATTTGCACTTTTGTTTCTTTTTTGTTACTTTAACTATGGTTTCATTATTATTTTTTCGATTTTGGTTTGATTTATTATATATATATATATATATATCTTGCTAAAGTGTTTGTGGGTCAAAATGAATAGTGTAGAGCGTACCTAATATGTCTTTATGAAGCTTTATGAAGAACAACAGACAGATGATTGCAAATTTTAATCACAGTTTTTTATTTTTGATCGTACATAGAACGTGTAAAAGAGCAATGTACAAAATATCTATACAAAAATATACTTGTAAACATACGTAAAGCTTTGGTACCTTGGAGTGTGTATCTTTACTATGTGATATATGTACGGAAATGTGCAATTTAATAAGGCCTTGTGCATACATAAGAATGCCTACATTTAAAATCAAGGGAAAAAAAACAAGACGAAGCCTCTATGGAAACTTGTGTTTGGGTATATTAAGTGATTGCGTCAAAATAAAGTTCAACGTAAGTATCGCGTGGATGATATCGAACTAATAATGTGAAGATGAAACGCTTTATCTCAGTGTAAGACACCTGCTAAGAGCAGGTTATATGATCTTGAATGTAAAAGGCAATTGGAGGAAAAATATGAGTTAAATGATGCTTCTTCTTGTACCGCGAGTCATTCAGATATACTTTATAATGTCATTCAGATACACACCGGACAGCTTGAGTCTGGAGCTGCACAAAACATTACAACATTGCTTGTTTCCCACAGAATTGAAAAGCAATACTTTTTTTGGCCACAACGGCAATCCTGATATTTTTCCATGAACTTGCATTCGTGAGAAAAAAAATCGATTGCGCGACGCATACACAATCGAGAGGAAAACAAGTCTGATTTGTGTCAGAAAGCCAAGAAGAAAGTCGGATTTGTGAGACTTTCTTCACTTTTGAGGGAAAGAACGTGGGGGTCGTGAGATATAAACACGCAATTATCTTTTTTAATTTTTCATCAGCGGTGGAAAAAACCCACAATTCTGAGAAGAAAAGTCTAAACTGCGATAAATAAACTTCAGAATTCTGAGAAAAATATAAATCGCAAGAAAACAAGAATTCTGAGTTTATATGTTTTTTAAAATGTAAAAATTGTAAAATTGCGCTTACATTTATTTCTCTTTTAATCAGTGATGGATTGGTTCTGTCGTTTCCCTTTACGGAATGCAAAAATAGAAAATGAAATTACAAATAATATGCATAATCTATTTGCTTCAATAAACGTTGCTTTTTAATAAACGTTAAAGTGCAAGTTTGCTACGAGAATCTTGACAATAAAAAACGTCTAAAGTTAAAATCAAAAGTCACAGACTGCTGTCTGAATATAGAAACGAAATATGCACTTAATTTCAGAAATGCTGAGAATGATATTAACACAAAAAGTAACTCGACTAATGTACATATCAGCTGATTGTAGCTTTGCCTTCTGCAGTTTACAATACTGCATTGTACCAATTTCGTAAAAAAAAAGAATAGAAAAACAAAGAAAGACTGGTCTGGTTCAGGCCTCAGCCTTCACAGACGGTCTTTAAGAGCACGTGAGGAATCTAGCATGTCATTCTGACGCATTCGATGAGAAATCTGCTCAAAATGTAGACTGAAATGCCTGGATGATGACAGGAAGCGGGAGCGTGTCACAGGAAGCTCTCCTCCACCTCCAGACTTCCAGAATGATCCGGCAGCAGCTCCTCGCGCTCGGGTTCGGTGCTCGGGGTTTCCATGGAGACCGTCTCCTCATCAGAACTTAACGAGCTTTAGAAGAGAGATGAAGAACACCTTTAACATACTCATTCATGAACAGAGTTATGAAGGAAGAGCCGAGCACATTCTTTAAAGGGCGGTTCTGGACTTGATTGTGTTTATGGGGGACATGTTTTTTAATGTTTTGTTTAAAAAAAAAACACACACACACACATTTTGCACAATTTTAACCAAACTGCTCTGTCCCTTCTTTGGAAATCACAATTATTTCCTGTTTTTTTTTTTAAAAAAGCCCCTCCCTTAGAAATTTGTAATGGGCAGGGGTGGAAAGAGTACTAAGAAACTGTACTTAAGTAAAAGTATTGCTATTTAAGGAAAAATAATATGACTTGAGTAAGAGTAAAAAAAAGTAGTCAAACTACTCAAAGTACTGTGTTACAAAGAACTTAATTATTATTTTAGATAGATAGATAGATAGATAGATAGATAGATAGATAGATAGATAGATAGATAGATAGATAGATAGATAGATAGACAGATAGACAGATAAAGACAGATAAAGACAGAGATAGATAGATAGATAGATAGATAGATAGATAGATAAAGACAGAGAGATAGATAGATAGATAGATAAAGAGATAGATAGACAGACAGACAGACAGACAGACAGACAGACAGACAGACAGACAGATAGATAGATAGATAGATAGATAGATAGATAGATAGATAGACAGACAGACAGACAGACAGACAGACAGACAGACAGACAGACAGACAGACAGACAGACAGACAGACAGACAGACAGACAGACAGACAGACAGACAGACAGACAGATAGATAGATAGATAGATAGATAGATAGACAGATAGATAGATAGATAGATAGATAGATAGATAGAGAGAATGCAGAATTATGAGGCTAATGAGTATTTTGACCACATCATCCTCTTTATGCATGTTGTCTTACTCCAAGCTGTATGGGCTCGAAAGCCTACTACCAATTAAGCATATTAGGTGATGTGCATCTCAGTAATGAGAAGGGGTGTGGTCTAATGACATCAACACCCTATATGAAGTGTGCATAATTATTAGGCAACTTCCTTTCCTTTGGCAAAATGGGTCAAAAGAAGGACTTGACAGGCTCCGAAAAGTTAAAAATAGTGAGATATCTTGCAGAGAGATGCAGCACTCTTAAAATTACCAAGCTTCTGAAGCTGCTCATCGAACAATCAAGCGTTTCATTCAACAGGGTCGCAAGAAGCGTGTGGAAAAACCAAGGCGCAAAATAACTGCCCGTGAACTGAGAAAAGTCAAGATGCCACTTGCCACCAGTTTTGCCATATTTCAGAGCTGCAACATCAGTGGAGTGCCCAAAAGCACAGGGTGTGCAATACTCAGAGACATGGCCAAGGTAAGAAAGGCTGAAAAACGACCACCACTGAACAAGACACACAAGCTGAAACATCAAGACTGGGCCAAGAAATATCTCAAGACTGATTTTTCTAAGGTTTTATGGACTGATGAAATGAGAGTGAGTCTTGATGGGCCCGTGGCTGGATCGGTAAAGGGCAGAGAGCTCCAGTCCGACTCAGACGCCAGCGACGTGGAGGTGGAGTACTGGTTTGGGCTGGTATCATCAAAGATGAGCTTGTGGGGCCTTTTCAGGTTGAGGATGGAGTCAAGCTCAACTCCCAGTCCTACTGCCACTTTCTGGAAGACACCTTCTTCCAGCAGTGGTACAGGAAGTCTGCGTCCTGATTTTCATGCAGGACAATGCTCCATCACACGCGTCCAAGTACTCCACAGCATGGCTGACAAGAAAGGGTCTAAAAGAAGAAAAACTAATGACTTGGCCTTCTTGTTCACCTGATCTGAACCCCATAGAGAACCTGTGGTCCATCATGAAATGTGAGATTTACAAGGAGGGAAAACGGTACACCTCTCTGAACAGTGTCTGGGAGGCTGCGGTTGCTGCTGCACGCAATGTTGATGGTGAACAGATCAAAACACTGACAGAATCCATGGATGGCAGGCTTGGTTGAGAACATGGTTGTTGTTCTTCAATAATAAAATTAATCCTCAAAAATGCTACTTGCCTAATAATTCTGCACTCCCTGTAAACAGATAGACAGATAAAGATAGATAGATAAAGACAGATAGAAAGAGAGATAGACAAAGACAGATAGATAGATAGATAGACAGACAGACAGACAGACAGAAGGACATTAATCATGCATTTCTTTTTTAAAATGAGAAGTGATCCCCTGTTTAGGGAAGAGACAATGGCTCATTTTTCCTTTATCCTCTGCGGTTTATATTCGTCTGATTTATTTTTGAGCTCACAGGAAGTCAGTGTTACCTCGAGGGGATTTCCATCAGCACCGGCCCGTCCTGAGAGTGCTCCTCGGGTTTGGGATCGGGGATGGGGATGATGTACTCATTGTGCGGAGCGTCGGTGCTCTCTCCGTCAGCTCCGGGCCGTGGGCTCAGGTCTGGGCCCGGATTGGAGGACAGGGACTGAGGAGAGAAGGTGTTGGGGAACGGAGACGGGACACACGGCTTCCCTCGGGCCACCGCGGGGTGATCGCTCTTCAGAAAACTATCACTGACCTGAGAGTATTTCTGAGGACACACGAGAGGACGCTTCAGTCTATGATTCATAGACTCGACTCGTGACACATTTGTATAATAAAAAGAAACAGTTATAGTTAAAGAGACTCTCCGTAAACCAAATAAAACAAGCTATAGATCCAACCCTAAACCTACCTTATAGTATTAACAAATGGAAAGCTAATATAAAAATGCAAACCATAACCATATGTACCATATATGGAGCTGGATATGTGTGATGCTACCGTTCAAAAGCATCGGTTTTCAATTATCCCAGCATGTTAATATTGCTTTGAAGTCATAACGTGATATTCTTCAAGTAATTGTGCAAACATTAGGCTTTATTAATCGAAACTCTGTAAATCTGTATGGAAAGGAATAAAAGGTGCCTGGGTTTTGCCATCTCTAGTGTTCATTTCTTCTGCAAACTGAAGTGAGATGTACTTAATGGTACGTATTTTGTGGCTCGCTAAAAAGTGCACCAAGCCATGAGACCAGCTAGTATTAAACAGAGCATTTGTGTGTGTCTACGACTCAGGGACACAACTTTTTGATTAGTTAAAGTTAATGGAAAATATTCAGTGATTTTGTAAAAAATTTTGTCATTTTGTTGTGTTTTTGTCATTTTTATCAGCTTCTTGTAAATATGTTTAATAAATGTTTATTCATATTCAGTTTGCTATTTCAGTACTTAAAGTTAAACTCTTAAAGTTAAACTTAAAGTTTATTTTAAAGAGTTTATTTGCAAATATCATGTTTTTTATTTTATTTTTTATTATTCTGTTATTCAAAATAACCCAACTGCAGTTGCAGTTGAAAAAAATATGATTTTGGAGAATTGTTAAAAAGCTATATGTTTTTGCAAACTAACTATATAATTTAATGTTAGTTTTATATCAGGTTTTATATCTTAATAATCCTGGTTATCACCAGAGAATGACGTTTAGAAAAGAAGTTTGCGATTACGCACGTCTTTCCAACCTTTACTTTTACAGTTTATTCATATCATAACATAATATGAGTTTAATGTGGCATTATGTTTCTCACTTCCAATTTAAAAATAACTTTTTAGGTTTATTCATTCATATATAAAATTTGGGGTTTCCTTCCTCTAGCTTCAGAAAGCACTTAAGCAGAAACAGCCGCCGCAGAGCTGCTAAGAAAATAAATATACCGGTTAGACTTTCTTCGCAAACCTAAGCAATAGCCATGGAGATAAACCAAGCAACAAAGAAAACCTTTTTATATCCGTCTGACAGCATGTTCCCCATGGTGTGCACCAGAAAGGAGAACTCAGGACGCTTCTCGAACTTCTCATCCCAACATTTCCTCATGACCTCGTAACTGCGGAGGAACGAAACCAGCATTTACTCCAAACCCGCCGTCACTCGTTCACAAAAGCCACAAGGAGTTTCCAGAATCTTTTTTAAAACAAACCTGCGCAGTCTTTAAGAGTGATTTACTGTATGGATATATAACTCAAGCAATAATAAGCATGCAAGCCTGTACGTGTCCGTCAGTGTTAGACATACACGTCGTCGGAGGCGTACGATGGTTTGGTCATGCGGTATCCTCTCTTCAGAGCGCTGTAAAACAGCTCGTTCATGGGCAGGTCTGGATACGGGGTTCCTCCTGCAACGACCAACGACAAACACGGAGTCTCAGAAGCGAAATCAACTGCTTGCTCAGACCACACGTTTCATCTAAAACGTGCATTATTGTTACCATTAAGATTTATTTGCACAATAGCCTGAATGCACCGATAGCGTGGAGAGATAATAAGCGCGCGGACTGACCCAGAGTGAAGATCTCCCACAGTAAGATGCCGTAGGACCAGACGTCACTCAGCGTGGTGTACAGGTTATGAAAGATGCTCTCCGGTGCCATCCACTTCAAAGGAAGAAACGTCTGCGCACAAACACAAGCTCTTCACTCAGCATTCTGACTGAATGTGTTGATTTTATATCGACCTGATTACAGTCACAGAGACGGTGGAGAGCGCCGGATGTACATACGCTGCCTTTGGAGATGTAGTTGTTGTCATGCATGATGTCTCTGGCCAGGCCAAAGTCACAGATCTTGGCCAGTTTGCCTTCACAGATCAAGACGTTCCTCGCTGCCAGATCCCGATGCACACACTGAAAAACAGAAAGATGTTTCATTTATTACTTCAACGATTAGTCAGATTACTTAAAAAATGCATGCGCCATTTCCGTCAGTAGATGGCGATGTGAGTTTTATAGTTAAGACTCTTTTGGGTGGAAGGCGAGTAATCGCGTTAATATTATTATCATTTTAGGTCTAACGTTTAGAAAATGGCAGATCAGCAGTTTTCCACTCTTCATTTTATCTTGTTTCTGGCGTTACTGATTTTATTTTCAGCTTCACAGGCAGCTCAATAAACATGCGACGCTAAGACTTATCCGGGATATTACATGAGATGAAAATAATATCAGTTTGTGGAGGCAGACTGTGTAATGTGTTGAAATGTTGTAAAGTGTACAATTACATTTATAATCTATTGCTATAGAAATGTATACGAATTAATTTTGTGTCTGAAAGTAAATTATTTAAATAGGTTTGGATATTAAAAATAAAAAAAGACAGAAATATTGAGAAAGAACATAATTTTGTCTCGTTGAAATATTTCAATAATGACGTTCTTGCATACACTTCCTGTAGATGAGTGCGTTTAGCTTTAGCTCAGAGAAAAAACGGCTTTTAGCAGACTTTCTGTGAGCTTAATATTAATGTGTGTGTGTGTGTGTGTGTGTCTCACATTTTTTGAGGCCAGGAACTCCATGCCTTTGGCCACCTGATAACTGAATCCCACGAGATCAGTGTAGCTCAGGACCGGAGAATCACTGATGACCAGAGACCGATCTACTCTGTGACCTGTCGGAAACACACACTCTTTTAAACTGATCACGAACACAAAAAAACATGCATGGTATTTAAATGATAAAAGTTCTGATCATTTTGAGTTAAAACGATGACAAATCCATCAATGGGGTCAAAAAATAATCTTCATTCTAAAGTAAAACAAGTTTGTGAAATGTAGATAATTGAATAAATGATAGAATAAATGAATATGTTTACTGTAAAAAGTACTGCACAATATAGTTTTTTTACTGTACTGTTTTATGCAGTTTTTTAAGGTCAAGAGAAGCTGAATTCACCCTGACATCCTCTCAGCTCAAAGTAAATACGTCACAAATAAATAAATAAATAGAAAACTAAATGATGACACTTTCAGTCCTAAACCTCAAGTGATTCACGAAGTTCTAGGCACATCCTGTCAGAGCAGGAAGTGAAACTTTAATGAGCATCAGTCATGAAAGAGATCTCTGTGTCACACAGAAAGCGTCTGTGCTCAAGCGGAACACCTTCACAGCAACACGGGGCCAAAGCTCACACAGCAAAGCATGATGGGAGCTTTAGGAAAAAAATCTAGAGAAGCTCCCAGTACATCAATACAAGACGAGGCTTCCTCTGAATCGCCACAGCATCACAATATTAAAATACAAATATACATAAGGGCTGTTTGTTCATAATAACAATTTCATGTGTTAAATCAATTATATGCAAATTCGATAGATAAACCAGGTGTGACAGTATTGATCATTGTTATTCAGTTTTTAATTATCTTTAATTACCTTTTTAATAATATATTTAATTCATATATATATATATATCATACAAAATATATTAAATATAATATATTAACATATATTTACATATACAGATATTTGCATATACAGATATTGATATAATTTGTTTCTGAAATTGTTTATTGTGACTATTATTAATCATAAATTTAATAAAAGGCACAGTTATATATATATATATTACACAAAATAAAATAGCACAATTTTAATTGCATCGCATTTTAATATATTTAATTTATTATTGCATAATGTACGTTGCTGTCCATCAAGGGACTTTTTTAAAAGATAACAGTTTGAATATTATTTTTTATAAATGCAATTGTATATATTTTATCATAAAAAAAATGTATTGATCTGAGTGCACTGTGTATAAAGTTATTGTATCTTAAAAGAAAGAGTTGACTCCGTTTCAAGTTGACGACAGTTTCATGTGGTCTTTCAGTTTGGTTCTGAATAAAAAATACAAATTCATTTTTTGCCACTAGGTGCCGTTTTAGGAGGATAAAAGCTCACAAATACTGCTTGACATGAAATCAACCAATCACCGGAGGGGTTTGCAAGGGTTCGGGAGTCGTTGAACAAATAAGGCAAAATAGATGCATATCATAAGACAATAAAAGTGTTTTTTAAAGCATGTCAATGTGTTGTTGGGGACTCCCATAACCAAATATGAACTTTTCCTAAACCATAATAGGGGCACTTTAAGGTTTTCTGGGTGGTTGCTGTAGACGCTGTTCTAAAAAAGGCTGATTAAATGTGGTAAAAGCACAGAGCTGTGAGAGGTTTGCAGCTGCAGCTGATCTGAAGCGAGTACTGGATGTACCTTGCTCTTGGTAGATGTCTTGTTGGTAAGGAGACTCGTAGGGCGAAGGCTGGATATCTGCATACTTGATGGTGTCCGTGAGCTCCTGCATCGCCACATATTCGGTTTGCTCGTCTTTGGTCATGTCCATGTATCCTCCGTCACACTCGCTGCCGAACGACACGTATCTGCAGAGCACAGACACCTGGTTACATTCGGATTACTGCATCACGTGCTACAGCTGACATTAAACACAGTATTTCACGTCCATTTTAAACCGATAAAAACTTTGGAATATTTATTTTTTTAATTTATTTGTTAAAAGAGTCTCTTCTGCTGACCATTTCTGCAATTTTTTGATCAAACAAACAGTAAAAACAGACACAATTATTAATAATTAAGTAGCTGGTTTTCTATGCGAATGCATTATAATATGTAATTTATTATTGTTATGCAAAGCTACATTTTCAGCGTCATATGATCATTAAGAATTCATTTTAATATGCTAAATTGCTGATTATTATTATTAATATTGAAAACAGTTGTGTTGTTACATATTTTAGTGGAAACTGTGAAACATTATATTTTTCAGGATTCTTTGATAAACAAGTTTGTCAAAAAGAACAGCATTTATTAGAAATATAAAATATTTTGTAAACATAATGTAAATATTTTATAAACATTACTGTCACTTTTGATCAATTTAATGCATCCTTGATAAATAAAAGTATTCATATACAAACTTTTGAAAAGTATTGTATAAAACATAAATTATATTAGAATGATATATTAGAAGGATCATGTGACACTGAAAACTACAGTAATGATGCTGAAAATTCAGCTTTGATCACAGGAATAAATTATATTTTACAATATATTCAGTTCATTTGAATTGCAATAATATTTTACAATTTTTACTGTATTTTTAAACGAAATAAATACAGTCTTGATACACAGAATATACTTCTTTCAAAAACATAACTCCAAACTTTTAACTGATATGTGCAATAGTAGAAAGAAATCGTTTGTAATGCACTCTTACTCTTTCCCGGGCGGCACATCGCTGTCGTTACAGATCTGGCTGCCGTTGGCGATGTGGTTCTTGTCGGCGTAGTACTGGAGGAAGCTGTGCTTGTTCCTGTGCAGATAGTCCACCAGATCTCCATAGCGACAGTATTCGGTCACCAGATACAGAGGACCTGCAGAGCGAAGAAATAAATGCACAATAAGGAACACATCAAAATGTCTGATCCAAGTATTTCAGCAGCTGTAAATGTCTCAAGCCCCTCACCGTGTTTGGTGCAGGCGCCCAGCAGGTTGACGATGTTGAGGTGAGGACCCAGATGACTCATGATCTTGAGTTCAGACATCAGAGCTTGGGTCTCGCTCCTCCGAGCCGTCGCTGCAGCAAGCAGACAACACGATTACCTACAACCATCAACCACGCTCGCTTATATCAGCGCGTGTGTGTGTGTAAGCGAGTGTCTCACACGCACATTTCAGCATTTTCACTGCTACTTTAGTGGTGGATTGTGAACGGCCGAGACCGTACGCCGTTGCCTCGACAACTCGCCCGAACGCTCCAGATCCCAGCGTGCGACCTGAAGAAACAGGAGGAGTTCAAAATACCACCAAATAAGTTATTATACCGTTGTGAAAATATGAAGTTTTTGTGCATGTCTCTTTAAATGCAAATGCCAGGACAGCCGGCACATTTCATACTCTGCTAACAAATACTGTTTTAGTTGCTATGTCTGTGGTTACCTGTTGAATTGGGCTACTTTAACATAGTTTTTGATGTCTTTAGCTTGGGGCGACCCCAATAACATCATATTTAGCACCTCAAACCCACAACTTTACCAGGCGAACACTGACCAAAAAAAGCGTATTTAATTATTAGTATTAAAAATGTTTTTTTAAAAGGGGGGATCCTTCTTTAAATGCAATTAGGCTAGTTTTGGGCTAGTTTTGAGTAGCAAAAATGGGCAGGTTTTGTTGGGAACACCTGGCAACCCTGATCTGTTTGTGCCCCGCTCTCACCCAGCACCAGGCTGTCCCGTGGCATCTCCCAGGCCAGGTCATAGGGCAGGTGGATGGGGTCCACGTAGATGTACTCGTGTCCATCCAAACTGACCGATTCGATCACCTTCCACCTGATTTCATAGCGTGGCTTCTGCAGGGAAAACGATGTAGATTTCTGGTTCAGTAACGTTGAATCTACATGCCGAGTTTCAGACAGACAGACAGACAGGATGTGAGGTCACCGACCTTCCTCCACACAGCGATGAGGATGATGATGGAGATGATGACGATGACCACCAACGCCAAGACCGTGGCCAGAACGGCCACCTGAGAAAACAAAGCTGGACAGAAAACAGCTCCGATCAGCTCCACATCCTCATCAAAACACATTCAATACTGATTCTCACAGATGAAGTATTATTTTCAACTTTTTTGCACCATCTGGCCAAATACTAACAGTCATCAGGCACATTCTTAGAATTAATAAATATATTTAAAATAAATGTATTTTCAGTCATATAGAGGCATTAAATCAAGCTAATTTGATCTAAGTTTAACAACTAGGCTCCATATCATATCAATAAAAAGTTCTATAGAGTCAGGAAGTGACATGAGTCAACAATATTAATACAAAACCTCAATAAATAAACTATTAAATAATTAAGAAGCTTAAAATGGGAACCAAGTATTTTTTTCCAATAAAAATAATTTTTGTATTTGCTGTATTTTTATCTTCATGTCATCGATATTCTAAAGTAAAATAAACACAATACAATTAAACTGAATAACATTTTTATGTGTTTATTCGCTATTTCATGTTTTCTAAATTTAAATCACTTTTATGATATAAATAAAAAATGTATTAAATAAACAAAAAAATACATTTCTGTGTATTTTCATTCACTTGTCACAAAGAGACGTTTCTCTTACTAATCAATCAATAAATGGGGAACAAGTATTTTTTAAAAAATTAATAGATGTTATTTTATTTGTTTATAAAAAAACTAAAATTAAATCAAATACGTGTATTTCCGATCACTTGTTACATATACAAGCAGAGACTGGATAGGTTTGAATATTTAACTGAATATTTATTATTTTTATCTCATTGAATATCCATTTTACATTAAACTACGCAAAGTCATTGAAATAAAACTGTGCTGGCTTTACATTGAGGTGGCCCAGCTCATAAAGAAGCCCGAGGCCTCATAGACAGAGTCAATAAGAATTGTTTCGCGCAGCTTTGGCAGGTGTTTGTGTTTCAGTTTTTTCTCACGACTCAGCCGGTATCAGGTTCTCAATGAGCTCAACGGGTTTCACGGCGCATTCACGGCGCTAATGAAAGCAGTCCTGGAGGATCATGGCATTACAGCCACAGTCCCTCTGTGTTTGATCTCCACGGGTGCCGCTCCATTCAGCAGATCCTCATTTCACACATTCACAAAGAGGTTCTAGCACGCTCTCGTCACACACACACACACACACACACACACACACACACACACACAGTACTCACTGCTGTTGACCAGGCGGATGTCCCGGGATCGAGCTCCTCTCTCGTTGCGGGCCTCGCAGCGGATGCTGAGCAGCTGCGGTCTCAGAAGAGTCAGCTGACTGTGCACCAGGTGGATCTTGCGTGAGATGTTGTAGCTGACGTTGGTCTGGATGCTGACCTTCTCAGGATCCTCCGCCAGAGGGCTCCACACCACACTTCTGTTACTGCACCTGATGACAGCGGACAGGAACACTGGTACACTACAGTATATACTGCATGCTACCTATTGTACTATGACATATATTATGCAAACAAAAACTTAGATTAGATTAGATTAATCACGATTAATCAGTTGACAGCACGTCTATATATATATATATATATATATATATATATATATATATATATATATATATATATATATACATACATACATACATACAGTACACATGTAGCTCCATTTTTAACAATTCTCAGAAATCAAGTTGAAATCCAATTGCTCTCAATCAAACTGCTGGTTGGTTATTTTGACTACGTTAAAAAATAACTAAAAAACAAAAAAAAAAGAACAGCTAACTAACACAATAAAACACAGTAGAAACAGGATAACAATAAAAACCAGATTTTTGAAAAATAGTTGTTTTTGTAAATAAATTCTTCACACACACACACACACACACACACACACACACACACACACACACACACACACACACACACACACACATGTCACTTAATATTGCACACACTAGAGTAGGATGAATATTTAATATTTCAATATTAAATTAACCTGTTAAACATGAAGAAAATGTGATTAGTTGTTAATGTTTTGATAGTTTGATTAGTTTTTAATTTTAGCATTTTAATTTAAGATATTACATAAAAAAAAACTATCTTTATTTATTTGTTAAACAAAGATAAATGATCCTAAATAAAACAAAAAAGACATATAAGTAAATAAATTTTAAAAAATACACACGCAAGTAAATAAATAAATAGATGAAATGATAAAATGATGATATATATACTGGATTCTGATTGGCTGGCATACACATAGCCATGCCATTATGAACCTACTCAAACACATTAAAAATTGAAATCTGAATACTTTACATGAACTGTACTTTCATAAAAAGCCCAAAAACCATTTACAAGCCAGAACGAACACAGCCAATAATATCCATGCATTATATATGTTTCTTCATATAGTGTGCTGTGAGAGAGGTGAGAGGTGTGTACTAATGGCTGGTACTGCATGTCCGATATGTATTATTCATACAGAAGTATTTGTGTGCAGCTCTTCTCAGTTTTTTTAATCGGCGTTCAGATGATGGACAGATACAGCCCGATCGACTGTTTGCCATCATTACGCTGATGTGAGTGTTCATGTAATGCTTTCTGAGTGCTGCGCCAACTCATCAGCTTTATATTTACTCATCTCACAAACAGCTCCTATTAAATATGAATGAGAGCCATTTAAATCATTGCTGGCTGATAATCTAGTATCGTATCTCGTATGCTAAACACGGCGGGTGCTGTTCAAATGAGTGGGAGCCTAGCGAATACACAGACTCATATTAGATGTGTTTGTGATGAAGATGACGATGATGATGATGAGGGTGTCATTACTTGTGCATGCTGTCACAGCTGAACCATTGAATGCTGGGAGACGGTACTCCCTCCGCCACACAAGTGACCGCGTGCTTCTTACCCGGCAGCTGATGGTCAGACAGCTCGGTTATCTGAGGAGGAACTGCACAGACAGGAAGTGACATCAGTAAATATACTACTGCGCACGGAAAGATAGGGTTATATGTAAAACACAAACATTTGGTCATTAAACTAAAATGAAACATACATGACCGAAATTCAATTAAGCTAAATGTTTCGCAGTAATCCAGCAGCTGGTGTTATTCTTAGTCCAGACCTAAACGGGTGTCTGTTTTCAGGAAACGGGGGGGCGGTGTGTAAATAGATGTCAAACCGTCTCACCTTTCACCTCCAGGTCAAAGGTGATCTCTTTAGAGTCATCTTGGTTTTGGACAGTGACGGTGTAGAGACCCATCTGCTCCAGCCGGATCCTGACCAGGGTCAGTGTGCTGATAAACCTGCAGCAGAGCCCGAGCACACAGAGTCTGAGATGCTGTGTGTTGTTTAACAGAGCGCTGTGATGAGAACATCATTACCGGGTCTCCTGTTCCTGTCTGGTGCTGTGTCCTCTGATGGCGGCGCCGTCTTTACTCCACTGGATGCTGGGTTTGGGATACGCCTCCACCTCCACTTTCAGCTCCACGTTCTCTCCGAGCTGCGCTGAGATATTCCTGTCCAGATGTGAAGAAAGAGCCACGAAGCCTTTCTCTACAGACAGACAGATCAAAACAATAAGGACGACTTATACACAGTTTAATACCAACTATGAGTACGAGTAGTAATAATTCTTGGAACCACGCACAGCTCATTGTTATATATTATTATCATTGTAAATTCTTTACATTATATATGTGTGTGTACTGTGTTTATTTATTAAGCATATACACACACACAGCATATATTTGAAAAAATATTTATATATTCATATTTTAGATTATATATAAATTAATTAGTGCTGTCAAATGATTAGTCACATTCAAAATAAACATTTTGTTAACGTAATATACGCATTTATAGTGTATATTTATTAAATAAAAACACTAATATATTTAAAATCTATTAAAATATTACTATTAATATTAACATATACATGTAAATATATCAAAAATATAAGCTGTATGTGTGTGCTTTTTATATACATGATAAATATACACAGTAAATATTCATATATTGTGTAAAAAAAAACTATTTTGGATGGATTAATTATTTGACAGCATTAAATATTTAAACACATTTTCTTATAAAAAATGTTTATATATATACATGCATGTGTTACAAATATAATAAATATACACTTTACACAAACATATATAATGTAAACAACAACTATTTTGGAAGCGATTGATTGTTTGACAACATTATTATTCATTAGTGTTCAAAAGTTTGGGATGAGTCATACTCTTGTATTAAGAAATTAATATAAGCAAGGATGCATTAAATTGATCAGAAGTGATTTTTTTTATTTCATTTATTTATTTCGTAATTTTGTTTTTTACAAAATTAGATTTCAAATAAATGCTGTTTTTCAAAGTGTTCCATTCATCAAAGAATCCTGAAAAATGTTAATGTTTCTCGTTTTCTACAAAAAAATTTAACAGCGCTTCAATATCAGATAATAATCAGATAATAATCAGACATGTTTCTTGCGCAGCAATTATTATTACAACAGTAGAACGATTTCTGACAAATTGTGTGACACTGAAGACGGGAGTAATGAAAATTCAGCTTTATATCATAGGAATAAATTACATTTGACTAAATATTAAAATAGAAAACAGCTACTTTAAATGATAATAAGATTTCACATTTTTAGTACTTTTACTGTTTAGTTTAATCAAATAATTGAAGCCTCTATGAACATAAAACACTCTAAAAGCATTCAAAATCTCACAGACCCTAAACTTTTGAAAGCTAGTGTATCAAATTATGACATCTTATCTCATAAGCAGGACAGAGAGAGTTTTGCTTGCTCATCTTTCTACATAATCTATTTAATATTCCATAAGTGAGCTCTCGCTGACGGTTGATAGATCATAACCGAAAGGTTCAGGTGCTAAAAGCACTTTCTGCATAAAGGCCTGCCTGCATCCTGTGTGTGTGTGTGTGTGTGTGTGTGAGTGCTGCGGACTCTTGAACAAAGCTGCACATTGATCTACAGTCAGTTCCTGTGACTCTGCTCTGACTCCTCAGGGTTTCTGTGTACGGCTGTGGCTTCATCATGTCAAACGCAAACATAACTCCTTCCTTTAGCAGAAGGTCTCGTTCACACGCAGAGACGGGAGCAAACAGCATCCCAGGAGAAGCTGGGAGACTGAGTGCTTGTTTTAAAGGGACGGCTGTTGATTTAATTAAGGTTCGCATCAAAGCATCATTGAAAACACACCACCCAGATTTCACAGCTCGGAGGATGAAGGCTGCTCTTCATACAGCTCTGCTTTTACCGGAAAGCTGCAAAAAAATGTGCTGACTAGCGTTATTTTAGTATCACTGGGATACTATTAAAATTTTGATTAATATTTTATATTATTAGCTTTTTTTTATTTCAGTAAAACTTTTAATAGTTTTTATTATTTTTGTTTTTAAATGTATTTTAATATTATTTTTATTATTTGTTTCAGATAAATTTTTGTTATTTTATTTAATCAAGTTATGATGAAAAATGAAAACAGGCAACTAGCTGAAATAAATTAATATTGCTGTCAAAAAATGTATCACAATTAATTGCACATACAGTATATATTTAAAAACATATTTTACATATTTTTATTAAACATATGAATGAAGTGTTTGTATTTATATATACATAATACATGTACACAGTATAGACACATATTTTGTAAACCAACTTTTATTTTGTTTTAAAAAATATTAAATATAAATTAAATAAAATCAAATAATTTTAGTTTATTTCAGTTAACTTCAATAATCCTGTTTTTTTTTTTATTTTATTTTTATTGAAATTTCCATTCACAACAGGGAAGTACAAACATTGTCAATGTTTCATATTTACATAATCAAAGGCGTAATATCAATAAGTATATCGCAATATTGAGTCCCATAAAAGCAAATAATAATCCTGTTTTTATACAACTTTATGTTTTTTTAACATTTTATTCATTATTTTTATTATTGTTTTATTTTTAGGTATTTTAATACATCACGTTGAACTAAATGAAAATAAGAAATGCTGCTGAAATAAATTCACTAATTTAAAATTAATTTTAAAAAATTATATTTAAAAATATTACTTTTTCCCACTTATTAACATTTTTTAAGTAATGAAAGGTCTATGGTTTTCGTTTTAATTCGCTATAATAACTCTGTTGTTGACCTTGACTGATTTAAGTATGGAGTACTTGTATCTGCAGCTCTTACCCAGTACAGTGATGTTAATACTGGCTGAAGCTCTCTGGTCCTCCACACCCTCATGCACGTGACAAACATACTGTCCTGATCTGGCCAGAGTCACGTCTGTGATGTTGAGACAGGACCGCATGCTCATGGACGACAGGACATCGGTCAAGGGCTCAACGTCCCCCACCTGAGGGCAAAACACTCAGGCTTTCAGGGTCAGAAATCAACTTTTTCATTAGCATGCAAAATTTGCTTCTGTAATCTGATTTTTTGGGACGTTTCTTTTCTTTAAAAGGTTTTTTTAAAAATAAAATTTAAATATGTTTAAAAATTATTTAAATATGTCAAACATTTATATATATATAAATATCTTTAATTATATACAATAAATAAATGAATATATATATATATATATATATATATATATATATATATATATATATACACACACATATACATATACATATATATATAAAAACTATGAATAATTTGAATATGCATTATTAATTACCTTAAAAACATAATATACAGAAACAGACAAATTGTACATTTAGAATTTTTGTCCCAAAACCAATTTATATTTTTGGCAGGACCTAAATCCAAATTGATTACGTTGCAAGTTCACTATTTTTGACTTATTTTCCAGTTAAAACACCTTAATATCTTTAAAATAAGATACATGTTCTTCAAAAGCAAAATGTTTTGCATTTTATTTCTGTGAAATGTATGAAAAATACTTAAGCTTATTCTTAAATCAAGAAAAAGAAATAGATTAATTAGATTAAAAAAAACAAGACTTCATACAACAAGACATTATCTTGATTTAAGAATGTTTAAATAGAAAAAAAAAAAAATTAAACCCATGATTTTGTTACCGAGTCAACTGACCCATCTAAAAACCAGTTCAGTGGGTGGTTAAAACCAGCAAACCACCTCAGGCTGATTTAATCTCTTTACAGAAAGTAGATTTGCTGACTTTGTTAAACTTTTCACTTCTTTCTCTATCGTTTTTGATTTATCTCTTAATAAAAACACGTGTTCCTCAGGAAGGTGTGGCAGAACATCTTGAGATCATTTCAGCAAGCGGAGATTCTCACAGGAGAGCTAAGTGCTGGAGAGAATAATGAAAACAAAGAGTTGAGCCCACTCACGTCTTTGTGGGGAAAGTCCCAGGAGAAGAAGACGAGCTCTGCGCCGTGAACAGTGCAGTTGACGTTCAGCGTCTCGCCCTGCTTCAGGACTGTTTTGGAGGCGTTGATGTAAGGATCCAGAGCCTCGGGAGCTAAAGCCATGTGTGTGGAGGAAAGAATAAAAACGGCTATTGTTCGACAGAAAACAAATCATCTGATTTGTTTATGAGGCTCGGTCCAGTTAATGATGACACAGATGTGCAACACATGGACTCTCTCCAGGTTTTAACCGTCTTACAAATACAAATGAAATGAAAATGGTTTTAACTCAAAACAGGCAATAATTGGCTGTAATGTTGATACATGAATGCTAAATACAATGTGTTGTAATATTAAAGCATTAACAAACCATATATATATACGTTGTAAAATAAAGTTGTTTCAAATTGAAGTAACGCGTTACCCCCGCTGCTTAAAAATATTTAGTTTTGTCAACTAAAATATTTTACAGGTGCATCGCAATAAATTAGAATGCCATGGAAAAGTACATTTTCAGTCATTTAACAAATTGTGAAACTCGTGTATTAAATAAATTCAGTGCACACAGACTGAAGTACTTTTAAGTCTTTGGATCTTTTAATTGTAATGTTTTTGGCTCACATTTAACAAAAACCCACCAATTCGCTATCTCAATTAGAATATGGTGACATGCCAATCAGCTGATCAGATCAAAACACCTGAGCCTTCAAAACGGTCTCTCAGTTTGGTTCGTTAGGCTACACAGTCACGGGGAAGACTGCTGCTCTGACAGCTGTCCAGAAGACAATCATTGACACCCTTCACAAGGAGGGTAAGCCACAAACATTCATTGCCAAAGAAGCTGGCCGTTCAAATAGTTCTGTATCCAAGCGTGTTAACAGAGACTTGAGTGGAAGGAAAAAGTGCGGAAGACGCACAACCAACCGAGAGAACCGGATTGTCAAGCAAAATTGATTCAAGAATCTGAGTGAAATTTAAAAGGAATGGACTGAGGCTGGGGTCAAGGCATCAAGAGCCACCACGCACAGACGTGTTTGACTACATGTGTCGTATTCCTCTTGATAAGCCACTCCTGAACCACAGATCAGGTCAGAGGCGTCTTAGCTAGGCTAAGGAGAAGGAGAACTAGACTGTTGCCCAGTGGCCCAAAGTGCTCTTTTCAGATAAGAGCAAGTTTTGTACTTCATTTAGAAACCAAGATCCTAGAGTCTGGAGGAAGGGTGGAGAAGCTTGAAGTCCAGTGTTAAGTTTCCACAGTCTGTGATGATTTGAGGTGCAATCTCATCTGCTGGTGTTGGTCCACTGTGTTTTTTGAAAACCAACATCACCGCACCTGTTTTGGAGCACTTCATGCTTCCGATCAGCTTCCGCTCTTGCTGATCAGCTTTTTGAAGATGCTGATTTCATTTTCCAGCAGGATTTGGCACATGCCCACACTGCCAAGAACATTAAAAGTTAAATGACCACTGTGTTGGTATGCTTGACTGGACGGCAAAGTCACCAGACCTGAACCCCATAGAGAATCTGTGGAGTACTGTCAAGAGGAAAATGAGAAACGGTAGACTAAAAATGCAGATGAGCTAAAGGCCACTGTTAAAGAAACCTGGGTTTCCACACCACCTCAGCACTACCAAGTACTGAGTACATGTACAATAAACGAACATACTTTCCAGAAGGCCAACAATTGACTAAATTCACCTTTTTTTATAGGTATTATGAATTATTCAGATTGTTTTGAGATTGGTGTGAGCCTAAATCATTACAATTAAAATAACAATAGACCTAAACTACTTCAGTCTGTGTGCATTAAATATATTCAATACACAAAGTTGAATAAAATGCATTAGTTGTTTATGTTTTTGTACTGGAAAACAGAACAAGAAAAGCAAAAAAAAAGATGAATTAATTATTTGTTTTTATACTTTTCTAGTTGATGCACTTACTTGAAACACTAACTCTGTTATTGATCTAAATCTTAGTTCCCCTAAAATTTAGAAATAATCATTGATTTTGAGAATATTGCAAGTCATTTAATTTATCAAGCAAATGTACCTTGATTAAAGAATATTTAGATATTTGTAATGAAAATAATTTTTTGGCAGTAAGGAAAATAATGATATTAAACGGAACGCAAACTTTTATTGTCTGCTCAGATATGCAAAGACAATAATCTCAATATTTTATTGCATTCTACTTTTACTGGATGGTGAGCAGTGAATCATTTTAGTCTGTTTTGAACATTTGAGACAAATTTGATATCTGGAAATATCAGTAAGTCTGCTGAGAAAGAAATGAACAACATTTGAGCAAAAAAAGACCCTATGAATAGTATAAAAAGTCCTAGGTATCAAGATGCATAGGTACCAACTATACTGAAGACGTAGAAGCCAATGGACTCTTTCTCCTCTCCGTTCAGCTCTCCTTTACATTTGTAGTTTCTGTCCTCCAGAGCGGCGGTGAAACCTACGATGGGGTTATATGAACCCTCCACCATTACCTCCGTGTCTTTCTCATACAGCGTGACGTTTATCAGTGGATTGGTCACCAGACATGGGATCGTGCCTTCTTCTCTTGTCTTAGTCACCATTATATGATCGTTCTCGAGGAACCAGACCTCAGGATCTGTTTGTGAACAAATTAATGAACAATGAATAAACACATGAATAAGGGAATTGATAAATGAATGTGTAATAATAAAAGAATAAATGCGTGGAAAATGTACAAATTAATGTGCGAAATAATTCATTAATGTGTGAGTGAACAAATGAATCGATGTAAGAATCAATGTGTGAATGACAGAATGAATCATTTTGACTATTAGTAAATGAATGAATGTGTGAGGTGAATGAAAGTTAATCAAAAACAATTAATACACTGAAAATGTATAAATTAATAACCGTGTTAATATAAGAATAAATGCATGAATGAAATAAAAAATATTGTGGGAATTAATAAATGAATGTGAGTGAACAAAAAAATCAATGTGTGAGTGAATGACAGAATGAATCATTCTGGTGAATGAATGAATTAATCAAAAGTATAAGTGAATAAATTAAAATGAATCAATAAATTAATAATACAAGTAAATAAAAATGAATGAATGTGGAAGTGAATAAATTAAATTCATACAACATTGTATGAATGAAAACATCACATTCAAAACTACCTAAAAATGTGTTTAAAAAATAATATCTGTTATTTTAACATTTGCACTTTATTTTAAATCAAGCTAATAGGTTAAGCCATTTAGAAATGAACTAGTTTGAATCTTTTCATGGCTTCTTACCAGGCACAAAGACGGCCACCTCTCTCGTCTCATCTGTCCCGTTCTCTGAGCACACGTAAACACCCGTGTGTCTCCAGGTCACCCGCTCCAGACTCAGAACGCTGGAGGAGGAGCTTCGCTTCTCGACGTGGAACTCCGAAAGCCTCTCCTCTCGTCTGAAGCGCCAGGTGACCTCACTCAAGCCGGAGCAGGTGATGTTGAAGGAGGAGTCGATGGGGAGGACGACCTGAGGGTCGCTGGGACTGAGCTCTAGACCTGAGCTACCCAGACAGAACAGGAGCAAACCTGCACACAAACCGGCAGTAGTGCAACAACTTAACATGTGCATAAATCATTCAGGAAAACAAACGCCAGGTTGTACTGAGCTTATGTTGTTAATTATTCCATATTCTAATATATTTTGAAGTTCTTTTTAGTGCTGTCAAACAAATCACTCATGATTAATCGTATCCAAAATAAAAGATTTTGTTTACATATGTATACATATATACTAATATATTATGTACATGTAAATGCATACACATGCATGTATATATTTAATTATTTTTAAATATGTTTTATTTATATATGATATAATTTAAATAAATAAATATTTACATATATACATATACATACATACATACAAACATACATATATGCTGTTTGTGGGTTTAAAACCTTTATTCTGAAAACTATTTCTTGTTTGTCGGCACAAGTGAAGACACACACATACAGTATAGAATTAGAAAATATTTACATGCTTATATTTATAATCACATGAATTACATCATATATAAATATATAATGTAAACATAACATATTGCTCTTAAATAAATGCATGCATTTGTCTAAATATATACATATATAATATAATATATTCATAAAGCATATGGACAGTACACACATATATACACTTTTATTTTGGATGCGATTAATCGCAATTAATCGTTTGACGTAAAAGCATGTCATTTTGTACGCATAGCTCAACTTTAAGATGGGTTTCAACATGTCTTTGTTAAAATAGCAGAAAGAACACGTTCAAAATACACATCTTGCATCTGTGTTTTTCAAATACGATAACCTATTTTATCACTATTTTAGGAAATGTTTTAAATTAAAACTCTACAGGCAACGCACTTTTAAGATTCAAAACTATTTTGCTTCTATAGCACATCTCCAAAAGAAAGAACCATCCAAAACACACGTTGAAGCGTTTATTTTATAACACTTTATCTATTTGCATCAGGCTAAGTTTGTTTTAAATAACCAAAAGTGTGAAATAAACAGTAAAAGAAAGCCTTCTGAGTTCTATACATTAAATAAGTCATGTGCAGAATATAGTGAGCTTTAGGTTGGAGTTTATTTGGCTAAGTCTTGCTAGTAGCGTTATTTCGGGGGTTTGTTTAGTCTGTTACCTGTTGTCATGGCAGTCAGTAGGGACCGGCTGAAACTCTTCATGCTGTCTTCTTCCAGAGCAGGACGCGTTCAGACTCTGCAGACGGAAGGAAAACAACTCAGGATTGATTCGTCTCAAAGCTAAAGGAAACAGCAAGCTTACCAAACTCACCTCAACATTTATTTTTACAAAAGAGAAAATTCCCCCAAGTGTGACAAATTCCTCTAGTGAAGTCCTTTTAAAAGCTCGTGCGGTCATGAGTTTATGAAGGGGGCTTTAACTCTGTCTAGATGTGCCTCCCGTGCGTCCAGCGCTGAGGAATAACACGCGGGTCGTTTCTCACACGGGCTTCAGAGAGGGACACACATGCCTGACCGCACACAAACAGTAGCATGTTTCACAAACGCTGTAATTGTTGCGTTTTTCACTGCGGCACATTCAATGGCATCTACTGTGGTCACCGTGAGCATCCCGACAAAACAATAGCATAATAACAACATAAAATAAAATATAAAATAAGTGCACAATGGACGAACTCAGTATTAATGTTATTAGAGAAACTAAACTACACACATTTTTTTATTCGCTACTGAATTAAATCAATTAAATCAATTAAATTAAAAATAAAATAGTAGTGAAATAACTAAAATTAAATAAATTATTAAAATAATGCAAAAAAAATTACAAAATATTGCTAAATAAACTTGTAGATACAAAATAGTAAAAACTGTAAGCACATTTAAAAATAAGAAATTACTAAAACTTTAACTAAAATTAAATAATTTGCAATATATACAAAACAGTGAATATCATTGGTCAATACTGGTTAGTATTTTTTCACATTATTATAGTACTAGTGAAGTTGTCTGAAAAGCTAGATAAAGTCTGAGTTACATTATATTTCGATGTGTCCTTGTTACAGTGTAATTATACATTTATGTACTGAGTAATATTAATTAACTACATGTACTTATGATAGGGTTAGCATTTGAGCAATTGAGCATAATTTATTGTTATTATAATAGCAAGTATATGTAACTTTTAACAAGGACACCTTAAGGTTTACAAGATCTAATTATGAGAGAATTGATCCCTTTCAAGGTGTTCTAGAGATCATTCACAGAGGTTTCAGAAGACCCAAATCGTCCAGATGTGTGTGCGCGCGTGTGTTTAAGTAAACACTAGGGTTAATCGTACGGGGTTGTTGTGGGTGGAAATGGACTGACGGATGGATGGAGTGGGGGTGGGTGTTTTAGAGGTCTGGAAACAGTTAAAGCCGGATCACTGGGTGCAAAGCCAGGGTGGGAAAACTAGAGAGGGCGGAAGAACATATCGCAGAGAAGAGGTGGAGAGCAGAGAACTGGAGGAGGAACCCTTCGAGGGAGTCGCTGGAAAATGAGTGAAATGCGTAACTCTGGAGAAATGTTCTTAACTCGTAAAAGATGTTCGTCAGTAATGATCTAATCGTGACTATTTTTAGCCACACGATTAAACTAAAGAGTTGCTTCATGAAATAAAGCAGGTTACTTTCAATGAGAAATCCTGCTCTATAATAAACTTGACCTTAAGGCAAGACACAACTCTAGAGACTTTGGTCTATTCTGCTTCCATGGTCCTTCTTCTTTCAATCTAAAATGCACTTACAAGTGTTAGGTTTTATTGCACTTTATCTATTTGTGTCTGTAGTTTTCAATGACAATATGTACCCTCTTTCAGGTCTCTGTCCACTTCAGCAGCACCCACATACACCAATCTTTACAGTTTTATTTCTATATATGTATATATATTGAACATTTTTACAGAACAGTTTGCACCTGCACATTTCAATTTCTTTTTTCACTATTGTACATTTTTGATTATAGTATTTTCTCCACTGGTTCAGTGTGCGATCTGATGCTGTTTAACGCAGATGTACCATACTGAAAACATTTTCTGACAAGGCAATAAAAAGGAAGTAATAATGTGCTATTGCCCTATCTCACCAAAGCAATCACAATCAAGCATCCCACACAAATCCTGCATCTCTCTCGCGCCTAATATACTGTCAGTGGAAAAGTGTACTTCATAAAGCGCTGCCAGTCCCTCGGGAGTAACGTATAAGAGAACGAGGAGCCTCGAGTGCTGTTATAGCTGCTTTAGGTGGAGTCTGTCCAGTGTGTATTCCCAGAAAAGACTTGGAAACTTTCTCATGATCTCCAATACACAGGGGACGCACTCGGAGACCCCAGGAGTCGTGTTTACGCGTACAAGAAAAGACCGTAAAAATAGGGCACAATGTACTGTGTTAATATAATACGTTTTTTTTCACAGGTGTTGTGTCTGTTTTTGAGTTACGTGTTGCATTTCGTTAAATTTTAGAGTTCATAAAAATGTTCTAGCTGAAAATGAATAGATTCTTTTCTGTTTTTCCAGCATTTTTTGTTGCAGGACACTCATTTAAACCTTTACTATTTTTGTACTCATTCACATGATATCATGCCAAACAATGCAACATTCAGTCTTGCATGAAACACCGAACTAGACATTATGAAACACTAGAACAATGACAAGCAGCAAAAAGCAATACGTTAGTTCTATACAGGTTTGGAACCGCAGCTATTGAAATGCACAAAATTAGCATAAAAATAATGGGAATACATAATCTTTAAATGAAATTGAATCAAACAAAAACATTCATTTAATTAAATTGCAGGTAAATAAATAAAATAACGCTCTAATCTTAACCTCACTTATCCTCAACAAGTCTGGATAAAATAAAATAAAACCTTCTTGTCTGGAGCGCAAATGCTGCAGGATTTCCACTGTATGAATAAATGAACAAACTATCCGTAGATGCACAAAAGCGCTGTGAAAGAAGCATACAGGCAATGCAAATAAAAAAACAAGCAATTTTGAAATGAGAAGAATCAGGTTTGTGAGCTTCAGCTAGTTTTTTAGTTTTATAATGTGCTGAATCCTCTAAAAGCTGCTGTGAAACCAAGAGCACCAGGAAAAAAAAAACATAACGTCTGAAAAAAAGGCGAGATGAATACGGTGGAATATTTCGCTGCCAAGCAGCCCAGCAATGAAAAGAGCTCTGAATCAAACCCTTTCAGAGGGAGAGAAAGAGAAAGACTGGCTAAAAAACAGAAAAAGAAGAATATGAAAGACTAAAGAACGGTAACTCTGAAGGAAAGAGAGAGGCCAGAATGAGGCTGACGTCCATGTCAGGACGGCCTCTTTTTCATGCTAACGTCTCTCTGGGCTCTAGAAAAGCTTGACCGCGGCCAACCTGCGTCAGAGAGAGCGCAGACTCATGCAGGAGCCATCAGATGCTCAAAGGAACCAATGCAAAACAATTATCCTGCAGAATACAAGTTCAATCTAATGCTGCTATTGTCATCAACCCACAAGGGTGTTGCTATGCAGTTCTTAAGGCTTTTAAACAATTGAAAAGAGTTGTTATGTATTTCTAAGGTATTCTGGGTGGCTGCGAGGGCACTGCTATACAGTTGCAAAGCATTTTATGTTGCTATGTGTTGCTGTGTGGTTTTTAAGGTTTTTGTGTTGCCAGGGTGTTGCCATAACGTTGTTGAGATGTTTGAAGCATTTTACAATGTTGCTATGTGGTTTTTAAGGTGCTCTGGGTGGTTGCCAGGGCATTGCTATGTAGTTCCTAAGCCATTTTAAGCATTTTAGAACGTTGCTATGCGTTTGTAGATGTTGTGGATCGTTGCCAGGGCTTTCTAAGCATTATAGAGTGTTGCTATGTGATATTTAAGATGTTCTGGGTGGTTACTAGGACATTAATATGTAGTTGCTAAGATAGTTTACAAATTTTAGGACGTTGCTATGTGTTTGTAGGTGTTGTGGATGGTTGCCAGGGCTTTCTAAACATTATACAGTGTTGGTATGTGATATTTAAGAAGTTCTGGGTGGTTGCTAGGGCATTGATATGCAGTCGCTAATGTAGTTTTGGCATTTTAGAATAGTGTTATGCTTTTTATAAGGTGTTGTGAGTGGTTGCCAAGGTGCTGCTCTACAGTTCCTAAGGTGTTTAAGCATTTAAGAGTGTTGCTATATGGTTTTTAAGGTGTTTTAAGTGGTTTTCATGGTGTTACATGAATTTTAGAGTGTCGCTATGTGGAATTTAAGGTGTTGTGGATGGTTGCCAGGGCAATGCTATGCAGTTGCTAAGGCATTTTACACTGTTGTTTTGCTGTTTATAAGGTGTTTTGGGTGGTTGCCAGGGCATTCTAACTATTTTAGAGCATTGCTGTGTGTTTTTAACATATTTTTGGTGCTTACCAGGGTGTTGCTATTTAGTTCTTAAGAAGTCTTTTTAGAGTGCTGCTATGTGTTTTCAGGTGGTTACCAGGGCATTGCTATGCCATTGCTAAGGCATTTTACATTTTAGAGTGTTGCTGTTTGTTTTTACGGTGTTCTAGATGGTTGCCAGGGTGTTGCTATGCATATGATAGGGTGTTCTATGAGTTTAATAGTGCTGTTAGGAAGATTCAAGATGATTTAGGGCATTGCTGTTTTGAGTGGCTGCTTCAAGTACTGTGACATGCTGGTTTTCTTCAAGTAAACAGATGTGGCGTCTACTGAGTGTCTTTAGAGCGTGTGTGTGTGGGTGCTGGGATGGGAACGGCGTGCTCATCTGACCCTTCCCAGCATTGCGGACTCCTGCTAACACTCTCAAACGTGTCATTTCGTGACACAACGGCTAAATCCCAAAATTCCCACCAGACGTCACACGGCTTCCGCGAGGACCGTTGCTTTTGCATCCATTTAAACTACTCTGAGCTGCACGGCTCCACTGGGATTATCTTTATACAAATATTGTTTTCCTTAAACATCTGCCAGCACCGCACTGATGAAGCGGGAGCCAGTTTGGGGGTGGGGTGGGGTATCTCACTTTAGTACTAAAACTGCTGTCCGTTTTCCTTTTGTAAGGGCTCCTGGGAAACATACACAGCCTTAAAAGAAAAGGGGAAAAAGAAAAATAAAGGCGCTGAAGAAACAATTTTTGATGTTGTTCCTTGCGTTCAGCTGCAGGGCCTCCTGCTTCCTGTGTGTGTTCGGGAACATGTGTAGAGATTGAGCGTGGGTGTGTGAGAGACACGCAGACCTCCAAGACCAGGAATAACACACACGCATGAATTAAAATGGTCCCAAATTCCCCCTCGAATCAGACAGCCGGGGCTCCTTAAATGTTGCAAAACACACTTTGTGTCCGCTGCTGTCCAATCCATGTGGCGATGAGAGATCATTCTCAGTACAACAAAACTACAATATTATTGCCTGACCAGTCTACTTATATCCTGTATTGACAGCCTGATACTGAGCAGTTGCTAGGGTGTTATAAGTGTTTTTGGATGTTGCCAGATGGTTGTTAGAGCACTAAGGTTTTTGCTATGATGTCTCAGGTTTTTATTAGGGTGTTTTAAGTAGTTGTTGATATTGCTAGGTGGTTGCTAGAACATCAATGGCAATTTTTACAGTATTTTGGGTTGATAGCATGATGCTGAACAGTTGCTAAGGTGTTGCTGTGATGTCCTAGGTTGCTGCTATAGCATTTTAAGTGGTTGTTTGACATTTCTAGATGGTTGCTAGACCATGATGCTGAGCACTTGCTATGATGTTATAAATGGTTGTTTGATGTTGCTAGGACACTATGGTGTTTCTATATTGTACCAGGTTGTTGCTAGGGTGGTTGTTTGACATTGCTGGGTGGTAGCTAAATCATTTCTCGACCATTTCTATTGTATTCTGAGTTAACAGCATGATTCTGAGCAGTTGCTGTGGTGTTCTAAGTGCTTTGATGTTACTTGTTGGTTGCTAGGGCACTAGAGTGTTACTATGATGTCTATGATGATTGCAAATGTTTTTTTGATGTTGCTATTATATCTCAGGTTGTTAATAGGTTGTTTAAAGTGTTTCTTCACATTGCTAGGTGGTTGCTAGAGTATTTCTCAGCCATTCCTATGGTATTTTGAGTTGATAGCATTATGCTGACCAGTTGCTTAAGTGTTACTATGATGTCCCAGGTTGTTGCTAGGGTGTTTAAGTAGCTTTTTGATGTCACTATGTGGCTGCTAGAATATTGTTTGCTAATTCCTATGGTATTTTGGTTTGATAGCATGATGCTGAACAGTTGCTAAGATGTTGTTACAGTGTTTGGTGCTGTTGCTACATTACAAGTAGTGTTTTTAAATGTTTTAAATGGTTGTCTGACATTGCCAGGTGTTTGCTAGGGCACTGGAGTGTTGCTATGGTGTCCCAGGTTGTTTTTAAAGTGCTCTAAGGGGTTTTTGGTACTGCTAGATGGTTGCTACTGCTAGACGACAGAATTATAATTTTGGGGAGAACAATCCCTTGAAGTCTTCAGAGCAACAACATTTTCCTCTGTGCAAACACCTTTAAGACGCAGTCAGCAGCTTGGATGAGCGTATGGAGCGCTAATGGTCATAAGAGCACTTCCTGCTCTGGGACGACCGTAAATCCCGCAGCGAGAGGACCGACCCCAAAACATTCATCACAGCTAATCTCACAGTACAAAAGGTTCACAGGCTCTTATCACTAGTTATGGAAAAGCAGCATGGTCTGGGGCCAAACACGGAGATGGTTATCGTTCTGGAGGACGTCCAGCTCCTACACGTGCACACACTCATAACTCTCATCCCGTCTTCCTGTTCTCGATTAGCGTTTATTAAAGGTGGGAGCCGCTTTAGGATCTGCCCTCCCAGAGCTCAACTTCTGGCACAGGCTGTGGGAAAACCGATCCAGTGTGTCGCTATTAAAATAAACGTTTCTCTTTTTCTATCCCAGTTTCCCCCCCGGGATGATGAGACAGTCGATCCTCAAACCCCCATCAACTCCCTTAAGGAACAGCTACACACTTTTTGCAGTTTGCGGACTTAATATAACTTGACAATGAAAAGAAAGGCTGAAAACATCCCTTTGCTTGAGTCTTGTTAAGCTCTGCCATATAATGCAAAGACTACTGGAGATGCATCAAAAATATTCGATTGGAAAAATCTGTCTAGAAAGGAAAAACTATATTAAATTTTCACTATATTTTACTTAACCTGTTTTCTATAGAAATCAATCATTTAAATATATATATATATATATATATATATATATATATATATATATATATATATATATATATATATATATAGAGAGAGAGAGAGAGAGAGAGAGAGAGAGAGAGAGAGAGATAGATACACAGAAAGATATATACTATATCTAAAAAACCAAAAAAAACAAAAACAACGTTGGGTTTTTGATTTTCTGATTTGAAGCCGAACAAAGTGCAGAAAGAAAAAAGGACGAAAATAAAAAACAAAGCATTCCCAACATAGTTTCCCACTGTCCAGAACAACATCCACTCCCATTTCAAGCTGTTTTATTAAATGTACTGTTACGGCTCTAATCTCTGATTGGACAAATCATATTTAAAGCTGCTGTGAAATAACTAGCGACTGCAAGTATAACTGACACACCACACTGTTTCTACTATTATCGCAGTTTAACACAACATTAAAATAAATAATAATGTCATCTTAAAAAAGGAAGTGTTCGCGCTTGATTTAAATGATATGTGCAGATAACTTTAGTTAAGTTTTTACATCTCAACAAATTGAAAGTTGTTATGACTATTGCAGCAACATCTTTTTACCACGCATTATTTAGGTCAATGCTTTAAATTGTATGCTAGTAATTTTGTTGTTAAAATAAACAATAGGATTGTAGGAAAATAGGAAAATAATAGGATTTATAATTCTTATAGTTTTATTTCATTTGAATGTATTTAAACTATTTATTTACATCTTCAAAGTAGACACATCACAGGAAATATTTCCGCGCAAACTCAAGCAATTCAAGGAAAACTAGACAACACGACGAACTGTTTTCTTTCCCTTTTTCGACATCTATCTTGCAGCCCTTCCACTTTGCTCCCCCATCGCTGTCCGTCTCTTCCGAGGTTATCCTCGGGTAGTTTTACACCTAAAACCACAAAAGACCTGCAGGATATTTTCCGATCACCCTCTCACTCAGCTTCGGTCAACAGACTACTCCAGTAAACCGATCTCATCTTCTAACAACAATAACAAGATGAAAGCCATCAACTCACACTCTGTCGTCTCAGCAGACCTGCAGGATTTTCTCCTTTCCCCAACGAAAGTTAGTTAGGATCGCTGAATAACGGAGCTCCGGTGGTTTAATTCAAAGCATGTAAAGCGTATAACGTAATAAAGAGCCGTCGCTATCTAACAACAAATCTGTATTCTCAATATGTAAGTGCTGAACTTCCTTCTTAGACGTCAAGCTGCGAAAAAAGGTGTTGCTGGCCTTGCAAAGCAACAAACCGCTGTTTTTGAGCTGTTACGAGTCTAACGCTAACAGAAACGTGTTTTTGTAGCGTGAGACATCAAGATAAAAACTCAAAATGCAGGAAAGAGGTTAATATGAGTCTCTTAATATGGACACTTCACCTAAAATGAACGAATGCTTAGTGCTGAGAAAGTACTTTGAAATATACCTAGTCAATTATTAGTATGTTTTTGTACCATTACGCTCCTACAAGGTTGTTCAAATAATAAAAAAACGGTAATGCTACTTTTTTATAAGTGTGATGGTCTTATTGATACTGGAATGAAATGTAAGTGAATGTATGAATAGAGAATTAAGCAAGTACTATATAAAAAAGTTCAATAATGCATTCACGTTAGAATAATTGGTATGGGTTTCAAGTCAAAATCATTTGCATTATTTTGTAAAACATTTTGTAAAACTAATTGCATTAATTGATTTTAAGTTTAATAATTTAATTTTAATAATACGTTTTTCATAAAAACAATTAACAGCCACACACACGGATTAATTTGGTTAAATGAAATTCATTTAAATACATTTTTAAAACTTTCCGTCTTCTGCTACTTGTCAACATTGTTATTTAGTTTTACTTTAAATAATTAATTAATAATTAAACAATTACATCATTAAAAAAACATTACTAAAATATTTTACCCAAATTTTAAAAAAAATCATAATTTAATCTATTTTTAAAATTAACAAAGACTATAATAGTGATGGGTCGTTCTTGAACGATTTGTTCGATTTTCATGAACCTTTAATGTGACTCAGGAAGAACGAGTCGTCTCGGCGAGTGATTTGTTCATTTGCTCATGAGAAATATCCCATAGGTTCTGTACTGGAATTACTTAGAGTCATACTGCATTGGTTAAAGCTTATGGGGCCGCCACGCGATGAACGAACCATTTAGACCTGAAAACTTGTCTGATACAGGTGAGGTGAGCTATAGATAAAGGCTAAAGACCCAAGAATTATTATTTTATTGTAGTTTTGTATTGTTTGTTGCGCGCTCAGCGTTTGCATAAGTACTAAATATATTAGGGAAGTGACACGTGACATTTTAATTATGTTTTGCTAAGATTAACGAAATGACACACAAAAAGATTTGTTCATTTTGCTGAACGAGACGGTCCGAGTCGGTAAAATGATCCGCACTTCCCATCACTACATTCACAAAAATGATGCAAAAATCATTTTTAAAAAATGTACCGTTAAATAAACAAAAATAATCAAATAAAATAAAAATAGACTTTTTATTACAGCCAGTTTTAAGATTTATTTCCATTTATTTTAACTTAAAGGACTACAACAAGTAAAAAAAAAAAAATTTGAAATATATATCACTGTATATGATTATTACTATAACAGTTATGTTGTTCTTTGAAAGTAACAATGAATATGTCATCGCATGATTACAGTAATTGTCTGGATGTGTTTTCTGATAGCACTGTGTGTGAGGCTTCAGGCCGCATCTGTGAGGCGTGTTGAAATCAGTGTGTGTGTGTGTGTGTGTGTGTGTGTGTGTGTGTGTGTGTTTGGGTTATGGCAGGCCAGCATCACTTACATTAACCCTTCTCTCCACTCAACTCATTAGGGATGGATTGCTACGGAAAAAAAGCATTTAGAAAGATCCCACATTAAACAAGCAACTCCACAAGTTAAAGTTCGCCCCCTTTTTCTCCCAGTTTCTCGTAATTCTCCAAAGCGCCGTGCAATTTTGACTTTATAGCGGTGTTTATAACTTCAAGGCCGATCACGGGCCAGAGAGACGTCACCAGAGAATCCGCTCCGGATGCCGAGGAACTGCGGCCTGAAGCTATTGGCTACATCTGGAGTTTCAGACCCTGTCCCAAACACAGCCGTGGAAGACATTAAGAGCGTGCTGAAGAACTACGACTCCACGTCTCACAGCGTCAGAAGATCAGTGTTTACGGCCGACACGAGCGCATCGTTCTAACCTCATCTACAATTATGCGATTGTTTGACATTTAGTTTGACATGGAACTGCCAACAACGTACAGGAAGTTGAAAGTGTTTTTAGTAAGCCAATATTTTGGAAAGCAGGGTGGCCAATGCCCAGTAATTATTCATATTGATATATTATTAATTTGTTCATGATTTAAGGAACATTTAAAAATGGACTGAAAAATAAATGTGTTAAATAAGCATACTTATACTTGACACTTGATAGATGACAGTATAAAAAAATGAATAAAAATGTAATTAAAAATAATTATAATTAAAAAGGAAGTAAACACTATAACCAAGGGCAATTGTGAAGTTGGAAGTCTCAATTTAACTCAATTATATTATATATAAGTGCTGTCAAAAAATTAATGACAGCTGCATCCAAAATAAAGGTTTTTGTTTACGTAATATATATATAAAATATACAATATACATAAAAGGAAAAAAAGGCAAACGTTGATCAATATATCAGCCTTGGCTTCTAGTAAACACACCTGTATTGTCTTTCCAGATATAAGTCATGCACAATCAAGTTTACTCATATCAGGTGAAAATTCTTCTATTATGAATTCCTCAAACCACCAACTTTTCTTGTCCTAGTAAACAGCGCTAACAATGACTTAAAAAGCCAAAGCCAGAATGACTGTAAAAGACAATGTCATCAACTAACCCTGTTAAAAACACCAACTCATCAAACCAAACCCCATCCTCTCTAAACAACCCGTCTGACACCCCCACATCAGAGAGAGAGAGAGACGGCTTTACATGATTACAGCTTTAACCAGACGCTGACAGAGTGACAGAGAGAGAGCAGGACGGAAATGAAGGATAAGGAAGTGGCAGTGACATTCCTGCGGTGCTGGAGAGATGAAGAACATAAGACCAGAAGACCACACTCCACACATGTACTCTCATTATACATACTTCACATGCACATCAGCTCTTCCCATCTACAGTTTATACCAATTTTCAGATTTCACATATAAAGATGGCAAGCTGTGTCCGTGTCCATAAAAACATGTGGAAGGAGTGGAAAACACTGCTAATTAGTTACTATAACTAATACACACACACTAATACACACACAACACACACATATACATTCTAACCTAACTTTATATATATATATATATATATATATATATATATATATATATATATATATATATATATATATATATATATATATATATTAGAGCTATCAAACTATTAATTGCTTCCAAAAATGTTTTTGTTAACATAATATATGTTTGTGTAGTGTGTATATTTATTATGTATATGTAAAAGTAAAAGCAAAAGTATATATATATATTGAAATTAAATGTTAACTAAAATATAATATGTAAACCGTTTTCTTGCAGCTAGTTTTCAAAACAATATTTCTCATTTTATTAAGTTTAACCTGATTTACTAAAATAAAATACTAAAATACTAAAAATTTAAGAAATTAAAATTCATTACATTTCATTACAATAAATTAAAAAAACTAAAGGTAAAATCACAAAAAGCTAAAACAAAATGAAAATAGAAAATATGAAAATAAAAAAGTATTCAAAATATTAATAAAACATTAAATAAACATGTTTTATATTAAAAATTCATTAATTTTTTTTAAACAAATATCAATAAACTCTCAAATCTCACATAATGCTGAAAAACGCTTTGATTGTATCTGTGCACTTTTACTTTTTTTTTACTTTTAAAAAAGTCACATGTTTGTGACTTGCCACTGTTTTTTATTCTATTACCGATCCTTTACCTCAGTTTCTCAAGACCTCAAAGACACGAGATGGAACGCCGCTTTATTTGCAAATTCCGTAATGCAATATGTACATTTTTTGCACATAAGTGAAAAATTACATTGTTGTCACTGTACAGGTCGTAAAATATACATAAATGTGACTAGTCCTTTACTGGCGTCTATAGTGCTCCTTGTGGCAACGCTGAGCACTATTGATCTAACACCACACACTACACAAGCACACTAGAGTATAGAGCACTTCAGGCCCAGCATCCATGAGAAACGGACTCAGACCCCAAACAGCAACGACAGCTTCATCTCTACAATCAGAAAGACTTTGCATTGCTGTGACCTGACTAAAACACACGCACTCCAAAGCGAACACACACAGCCTCGAAGAGAACTAGCTATCTAAAGAAGGTCTGATAATATTGTTTTTGGTCTCCTAAGGCAGTTTTCTCAGTCGAACCCAACACTGTCTCCTTGTGTCTCTGTTTGACTTGGCCTGAGTGCAGAGAGACAGCAGAAACGCAGCTCATTGAGATTGATGAAGACGGCGTCATCTGTCTTTCTTTCTGTGTCCTTATAATAGTCGTTGGTCATCGTTATGCTGTAATCGTGGAGGTCATTAACCGCAGGATGCAGACGATTAAACACGCACTTGAGTGAACGAGTGAAGGAGCTTCAGCCCGATGAAAGAGGAAAAACTTCTGCCCGCATCCCAGGAGACCGTAACCTGACTTAGCTTGGCTGATTCGTGATTCTGTGCCATTCAGAATAATACTACTTTTATGTACGTTTGAACAATTTGCGAAGGCGTTAAAGGGAAATTAAATTATAAAACCTTTTTAGGATATGATACCATTGTGGTGGATGATACTGGGCTCGTTGTCAAACCATCTTAATGATTACCAATAAATTACTTACAGTGCCTGTGTACAGGGGAAAAGTTGTTAAAGGGATAGTTCACTCAAAAATGAAAATTTTATGTTTATCTGCTTACTTCCGGGGGAAGAAAAGATTATATACATACCGTTTTTTTTTGTTTGTTTTTTTTACACAAACTGATCATTTTGTGTCTTAACAGCTCAATCAGTCTTAATAAATAAATAATTTTTAAATTATTAAAAAAAACCATTTAGACTGTTGGTTTTTATTTTTCTTAGGTTATTTTTAGATGCCTAACCAGGGACAAACAGATAAAATTTTATTTTGTTTTTAATTGTCATCTTGCAGAATTAAATAATTACATTTAAAAAATATAATAAATATACATCATTTTTAAAACAATATGTAAAATTAGTTTTAAATAAATGTTTTGAATTAATCCATTAAATCATTTTATTTTAAAATAGATAAATGAATACATTTACATTGTTGTACATTTTAGACTCTTTGTTGGTTGTTATATTTCTTAGGATCTAAAGTGAAATTCCAATCAAGGACAAATGCTATAAGATAATATGCTCATCAAATTTTGATTAATTAAAAAAAAAAAATATTAATATTTTGTTTTATTAGCAGTTATACTATGCTGTCCTATACAAATAAACAACAAACAAGGTTAATTATTAATTTAAAGAAAGACGTCTCAGAGCCGTTCTCTTGTGTTTGTGATAATGCGGTTCTGCTGGACCCTGTTCATGAGCTCCACTCATCCGCTGCTAATGGGGAGCACATTTTTCATGGCACTGGTATGCGGCCCAGATGAGGGGGTCAGGAAACAGCTGGTGACGCAGCAGTGACTCCGTCCGACCCGACGAGAACCACTCGATTTCGCTCCTGACAGTCCCATTGCAGATATCGCTCATGTCTTACTCACAAGCGTGACTAATAACAGCACAGAAACTCAACAATGAGCTGCAGAAACGCATGAGTAACGGGACTTTCTGTACCACGGCATAACGGAGATCAGCTGCTGAACATCTGTGTGACTTAAAGCCCCGACTGACCGAAATATATACAACGTCCAGCTTCAGATAAGCATATGTGCCAGTGAACTACAGCCACCTCAGACTACCACTAATGTTTGGGCTGCACCACTAAAAGCATGCGCAAAATAACTCATGCTCAACTGATTTTTGTAAACACTGTGCTTACTGCACATGTATCTTATTTCACTTATGATTATTAGTAATACTATATTGATAACTATACTTTATATATGCATAAATGTTATAACACATATCATATAATTATTATATATATACACAATAGTATATTATTTTATATTATATATAACATGGATATTTTATATTAGTTTATATTAGTATTTAATTTAGAAATATATTTAAATTATCTACATATGTATTTTCATTATTTAAAATTATTATTTCTTAGTTAATATATACTAATTTCTTAAAATTGTTTATGCATTTTTATATAGATAAATGTTTAATATTCTATTAAATTGTTTATTTATGGATTTTACACACACACACACACATATATATATATATATATATATATATATATATATATATATATATATATATATATATATATATATATATATAAATGAAAAATATTAATATTAATACAATTTGATTAATATTAATTAAAAACTATATTTATTGTAATACATTTCACATAGAAATATAATATAGTAATATATAATATATATATTTTATGTACTCTGAATAACACTACTATATTTATATTGATAATTACAATATATATATATATATATATATATATATATATATATATATATATATATATATATATATATATATATATAACAGTGAACTGAGTGAACAATTTCAATAGCAGGGCAAGTGAGGATAATAAACATGACACACACCTTATGATATCATCAAACAGGTACAACTCGGTCACAGAACACATGAGGAACGTAAACACAACAAAAGTCCATGAATAGAACCTACAATAGAACCTAAGCGTGCCAAATTGTATATTTAAGTTATATTAAATAAGCTCATCTTACAGCATATTTTTTGCACAAAGGCTCGTCATAGCGATCTAAACTATGTGGCGTTCGCTCTACTCTTTTATCACACTGTTTGTAAGCAGCGAATGATAAGAGTCAGGAACATAAACAACTGGGTTCTGGAATGCCGTCTTCCTTTAAACGCCGTTATACGTCACACACAAACAAGTCGACTGCCGAGAAAACACAGAGAGTTTCAATAACAGGAGAAGTGTTCAAACAAACCATCAGCACCGCATTACAACACACACATCTCTCCAAACCAGAAAACAAACAGCTCTACTGTCTCCTCCGTGTGTAAAGGTGCTCAGACACACGCCGTAAATCACACATCCGTTTGCTCTCGCTGAATTGAGCTCGTTCTCTTTCGCATGCGACACAAACAAACAGCAGAAACCAGCCCGACCTAAACAAAAGCCCACAGGAAGGAGATACAGCATCTCTCGCATAAGATAAATGCCACAAAACCTCTAACTGCTGTCTGTCATCGCCAACATCTGGATAAAACTAGCCTTGTGACAGAAATGAGGTGAAGTTCTCCAAACAAAGTTCAGTCTAGAATCGAAACCATCCAACTTCTGGAAAAAGTCCCGGCTACTTTGTTTCTCCTGGAAGTCGCTTGCAGAGAAACTAAGGTATTTAAAGAGATTTCTCCAAAACCTCGTGAAGCAAAGCCCTCAGGACTTCCTGGAGAGCAGACTGAACCTCTCGAATCGGATCACTTCTCTTACCTTCAGCAGACGCCCGGACGTCAGAGCAAAAGCATGTCTAGGAAAAGCCTGCGTTCTTGCGTAGTTCTCTCTGTCTGTCTCTCTTCGTCTGTGATTTCTGGTTTTGTAGCGATCGCTCGTACAGCTGCTGGAGAGAGAAAGGGATGGAGCTAAAGCTCAAGTCTCCCTGGGGACTCAGACGGAGAGAGACGGAGAGGAGGCTGGGCAGCAGATCTGTTTATTTAGTCCAGTGACCACAGCAGGGTTCATTCACTCACTCAAACCAACATCCCTACAAAGGTATCACAGACTAAACCCAACACTGTTACATCCACATCAGAAATAAATCACAGATCAGATCTCTTTCATGTCTGCAAAGGGAGACTTTTGCTGAAGTCTATAAAAGTCTATTTCTGGGATAAAAACTAATTCTGAGATTATTACTCTAAATTTAAAGAAAAATGGCCAAATTTGGAGATACACACTGGGATCTGCAACAATCTCAATTATGAGAAGAATTGCAAGATACAGATTGCAAGATGAGTTTTTATCTCATAATTATTTTCAAAAGGTACGTGTTTGTACCTAAAGGGTCCATTTTGGTTCCTTAAAGGTACATATTATTACTTAAAGTGTACACTGAACCCAATGTACTTTTATTTCTGAGAGTGTATGTCATAATTCTGAGCGTATATTTAAAGATATAGTTCTGATTTTACATCTCCCATTTTTATTCCTAGGGGGAAGCAAGTTTATATAGATGTCTCCTGTTTCTCCTGAAAAAAAGATCCTGGTAATCTCACATGTGTCTCTTCTAAGCTTTCAGAGGAATTTCAGCAATGTCTCAAACTGTGCTCAGATTTGCAGACCGCAATCAAAAGTCAACAGGAACTCAAACATTTTTAATCAATGCGCTCTTCACATTTATTTCACTGCTCTATTCTCTTACTGTATGATGACTAGTAAATCATATCAGCAGAAACATCTACATTTTCTATTTTATTTAAATGAGTAGATAAGAATGCAACCAGTTTGGGATCAGGAAGATTTTTTGTTATTACAATTTTAAACAACTATCTTGTATGTTAATATATTGTAAAATGTAATTTATTCCTGTGGTTCAATGCTTAATTTTCAGCATCATTACTCCAGTATTCAGCGTCACGTGATTCTTAATCATTCTGATATGCGACTTAAGAACAATTATGATTGTTATCAATGGTGAAAATAGTTTTGATGCTTTCTATTTTTGTGCAAAAGGCAATTCTCTGGTGAATAGGAAGTTCGTGAACAGCATTTATTTGCTTGTTTTAACATTATAAATGTCTTTACTGTCTCTTTTGGTCAATTTAATGCGTCCTCACCGACCCCAAGCTTCTGAATGGGACTTGCGGAGCTTTGAAAGAGCAATGACAGTTTCCTGAAAACAAAAGCAGCCATACCGTGTGGAGAACTCTGGAGAGCGAGGCTGAACGCGGCGGCGTCTGTCCTCCAGAGGTTCGCTAGACCTGAAAAAACACACAACAAAACGAGCCCAGCCAAAACTCCTCAGCAACAGTGGCCCGTTTCTGTTTCGCTGAAAACACGAGCCGCAGGGAAATGAGAAGGACTTTGGCAGCTCTCACAATGAAGAGCCCAGCTGAAGAGAAGAAAAGAAGGAGAAACCAAAAGAGGAGAGAAAGTTGCTTTCAGGGCAGAGAAGCGCTCGAGCCAAAGCCAAGAAATGGAAAATGCAATGGAATAAAGTGCGGTTTTGGTGAAGGGAAGGTGTGTCAAAAGAGTGTGGTGCATACACACATATACACACACACAGGGTACGAGGGTCTGTTTTCAATCTTGGCTTTCTCTCTCTCTCTCTCTCTCTCTCTCTCTCTCTCTCAGGCAGCAAGAGCTTGCAAATTCATAACAACGTCCAACAGCTGAGTAAGACCTTTTCTCTTTATTATAGGGAGAGAGAGAGAGAGAGAGAGAGAGAGAGAGAGAGAGAGAGAGAGAGAGAGAGAGAGAGAGAGAGAGAGAGAGAGAGAGAGAGAGAGAGAGAGAGAGGGAGAGCGAGAGAAGTTGTTGGCATTCTCCCTGTAATTGTGTGAGTGAACACAAAATGTCCTGATCAACAGAGACTCATTAGAGGCCTTGAACAGCCACGCATGACCTGAACGAATAAAAGTGCAGGAATAAAAGGTTCTGTGCCAAAGAATTACAATGTCAGCTTGTCACAGAGAGTTTGTTATTGTACATTCCTGGGTTTATTTTTTTTCAGCTTAGGCCTGTGAAATGCTAAACGTGATTACTGTATGACGTTTGTTGCTTCTACTAATGAGACCTATGCTTAAAATGAGTCAAATAAATGATAAATTAAAAAATGTCAAATAAATTATTTCCAATTTGACAAAACTGACACAGAAAACAGATGCATAGCAATTATGCTAATAATAATAATAATAATAATAATAATAATAATAATAATCTCTTTTTTGCACTATACCCTTTATCAGGGTCAATATCAGGGGTATATATATATATATATATATATATATATATATATATATATATATATATATATATATATATATATATATATATATAATTAATAATTATTATTATAATTTAATTAATAAATTAAACAAAAACTCACCAAAGTCTGTGGACTGTTGTTGAACCATAGCAGGTGAAATGTGGAACAAGGACCATCAGATTCAAAAATAAAATTTCAACAATGAACCATTGATGGAATAACCTGGTCATTCAGTATATCTCATTCTTCGGGCACATAACATTACTGAACCATGACCAGCTGAACCCAGATCATAGCACCTATTTGCTTAGTTTAATTTGGTTGGTGACTTTTTTTTTTGGACAGGCAGCGTTTATATAGTATATGGTAGCTGGTCCCAATTCTACTTTTAAAGGCTGCACCAGCTCTTTAAATGGACTCTAAACATCTGGTTTTGCTTTAAGCTGCGAGTTTCCTGTGTTGCTCATCTTCAAATCTGGATGGAAAATATTCACTGTCACTGTCCCAAATCTACATTTATCCACGGCTGCTCAGTCCTGCAGAAATCAAGAAGGTCCACGCTTAAATGGTCGGTATTCGCATAACTTTTCGCACATGACATGCGGACAGACGAACTGTTATAATTATCCAACTCTATGATGATCTAAGAATCTAGCTGTTTAACCGACAGGCGCTAGTTAAAGATGCTAGCTAAAGTGCCTTCTCTCTGCGCTTCAACTGGCTGGCTAACGTCATTTAATAACATTAATTTTCTCCATTACAGCAAATACAACTCTCCCTAAAGCAAAGAGGTTATTCAGCACCCAAATAATCCGAATTTCTCGCGTAATACCGGATACGTTTCGGCGCAACTTTCACAGCGTTTTTGAATCTTTCAGTACGGATCGGATCTTTGGAGCGCTCATCGAGAGTCATTTGATTCAAATGATTGATTCAAATCTTTTTATTTTTTTCCAAAATATAAAAAAATCGATTTAAAATAAAATTATGTTAGATAGGCCTATGCATGCACATATAATTAATGCCTTAATGTTCTGTCAGACAAACAAGTTCCCTTTAGTTTCATACGCAGCAATAATTTTCTGACTGAACTGACTGAAAATCCAGATGTATATCCTAATTTGGTTCAGCGGCCGAGTCTGAAACCCAATAAACTGGAATAAAAGTGACTCTTTTTCTATTTAACAAGTTTGTCATGCTCATAAATATTGTTTTGTGTCAGGAAGGAACAAGCTGGTCAAATACACAAAGCACTTTTATTAAAATCTGCCTGTTGCCTTATTTGCTGAATCAGAAACAGTTTCAGAGAAACGTCAACACAGCGCTGCATCTGCTGCAAAACATGTGCTGCGCTGCACATTTTCATCCCTGAAAGTCTCATCTGCCCTTTCAGCAAACATCCTCTAATTACAAACAACGAGAACGAGACTGTTATGAGATCAGTTTGATTAAGCCCTCTGACCACACACAAGCCCAGAATGCAGATGGACCCAGATACGGTAAACGCTAGCGATTCATCCCCGTGTGTCTGACAGCATCCCACGCGCGCAAACATATGCACATACATCAGGAACTACGCACAAACATGTGCAACACACATGCAGCGTGCAGCTCTAATACAAACATACTGTCTGTGTTTATGATGTTTGCGACCCGCTGACCCTCCTGGACATTTATTTGACTTTTCCGCAGTATAACAAACATTTGACTGAAAAAGAGACAAAAAACACCAGACAAAAGAGACAGGAAATGTATTCCAAGGACTTTTAACATCGCTTTATTATCTTAAAATCAAACAAATCCACTTCTCATAAAGGTATAAGAGCATTCTTTTCGACGAAAGACCAAGGGCGAGAACTATTGTTATATTAAATGAAACAATAGCAGGGTCCACGCCGCAACTAAAGATAAAACAATATCTTTAGAGTCAGTTTCAGGATTTTTTTTTTCCCAGCTGATGAACAATACAAACATTGGCAGCTAATCAGAATCCATTCTGCTATAAGGAGCTTGAGACTTTAAAGCAGACACATGTGTGCTTATAAAGCAATAAGCTCCAAGAAGCCACTTATTACAGATCATTTTAATGATGGGATTATTGTTTTTTTGTTGTTTTTGTTGTTATTGTTTTTAATGGTTATTCCATATACATAGTAAGGTTTCACAAAATAAAAAAGAGCAAATAAAGTGTAGCAATAAAACCAGTACTCTGCAAACAATGTATTTCCACAGAAACAGTTGTGGTTTCAACAAAATGGCTGCCAAACAGCACATGAAGTAAACAAAGGTGTGGGATTGTAGAGCATTTTACAACAGCAGCTCAGCCAATCAGAATCAAGGACAGATAATATTGTTCGCTGGCGTGGGCACAAATATTGCTATCCTATAGTTACTTTTTATCATCCTTGGTGTGAACAGGCCTTTTTGGTGTTTGAATATTGAACATTGATAACACAAACAGCAGCAGATTTATTAGGCTGCTGTCACTTTAAGACTGAATTCGCTAGGCTTACGGGTGTGCGCACACAGAAAACCGGACGGAATTAACATTTTAAAAAGTTAAAGTAACCTTTTAACATGAAATAATTGTTGTGTCCAAAACAGTGATTCTTACATGCATCGCAGATAAACACTGACCCAGGATCAGCTCACCTGTGGCTCTGACTCAGTGTCTGTGAGCTGGTCTCAGGTCAGATTCTGTGGTATTCTCTCACAGCTCACTTTATCTGCGGTGCTTCTCATAAAGTCAATGAAGGAACTAATTGGTCGGGCTTCTGTCTGTTAATGTGTGTGTGTGTGTGTGTGAGTCCTTTGGGATTTGAGAGGAGGAGGTGCTTTCTTTTAAAGTCTCTAAAACTTGGAATGTCCTCATAACACACTCAGCTCAAAAAGAGCCTTGTTTTTTGCTGTCTACATAGACAGCTGTCTTCTAAGGCATCAGACTAAGTTTTGGGAAAAAGTTACTTTTAAACATAGTGCATTACAATACTGTGTTAAAAATTGAATTACCTTTTAGTTGCGTTACTTTTGTGTTAAATTTTACCACCTTGGCTTGCCTGTTTGTTTTTAATATGAATATAAAGTTATGTTTTTGGCAGATTTAAACTTACTCCAGAAGTGAAGTGAATGCAGGAAACATAAAGTCAAAGAGCTCAATCATCATCAAATCATTGCATGAGTTTGCTTTTCACTGCTTTTGATTCTTTTATTGATTTTATTGACACATTTTGTCTAGAACTAACATTAAGTTCATTATTAACATTATTATATGTCATATATATTATTGTTGTAAAACTATTCATCTTTTTTTCCCACCCTGTCCATCTTGTTGTTGTTGTATTGTCTTATATGTTGCTTTAAGATCAAAATAAAAAATAATATATACATAAAAATAATTATATATATATATATATATATATATATATATATATATATATATATATATATATATTAATATATATAAATACACACACTAGCACATATATTAAAGAAAAATATGTTAATATATAATTTTGTTCAATATATTAAATATATGTAAATAGAATTTAGAAAAAAATACATACATATGAAAGTATATACAGGTAAATATTTACATTATTTTACACAATAAAAATACACTGTACACATATGCAAACAAAAAATTGCATAAAAAAGGCATTAATATACAGTGTGTATTTGATTTTTATTGCTTCTTATTATATCTTTTAAGCAGATAAATCCTCTTATACAGTGACATACAGAGGTTTATTATTTATAATATGATTATTTATAATCTATGCTTTAAAATGAAACCAAAACTATTTATAACTTTCAAGCATTTATTAAATTATTAAAGTATAATTATTATATTGGATATATTACGCATATTTAACATTTAATAGGCTATAATAATAAGTCCTTGATAAGATTCTTTTGACCACCATCTTTTAAACTGCATTTTTCCACTATAAAAACAGACAGAAGATGAAAATGTGATCCGAACACACACCATTCCCCATGAGATTAATAAATAGTTCAATATGATTTTAGAGATGGGGAAATGTCTAGTTATATAACGTACAGCAGCGCCACACGTCCTACTTTAAGCGCTGTGGTTTGGATCGCACTAACAGACGTCTGAGAAATGCTGAGTGTGAAACTAAATCTCTATATCTGGCACAAAAAGAGCAAAACTAACAGTAAAACCTCTCTCCTGCTTTTATAATCTTATTTTTATCTATTTTAAGATGAACATCTGGTGAACTATGCAGATTTTTTTTTTTTTTTTTTTACTGGGGGTGGGATTTCACTTTTCCAGTAAATACATTTTGAGAGCTGTTTGTTTTTGCTTAGGAAATAAGACAAGCATTTCTGTGCAGCTATGCATGTTAACATATATTCTAAGTATTTGTTGCATGAACTAAATTATGGTAAAAATTAGGAATTAGTCATTTTGCATATATATCTACACAGCACACGCATGCAGTTTGAATGTATCTAGAATAAATCACTGTTATTACATCGTTAAGAAAGTCATTTCACTGAGTTGTTTCTCCGTGAGTTAGTTTGAGTCTTTGCAGTTGGAGGTCAGAGGTTCGGGTCGCTCTGAGGATGAAAGGCTGGGCCGTTTCAAATATGAGCTTTGACTCTCATCTGAGGCAGGAAATGGAGGAGGAGAGATGACCAGAGATCCCGAACGCTGCGCAATGATCAGCTTTGAGTGATGTACACTTGAGAATGTGTTTTTTTAAGTGGACATGAGGGAGAACGTGTGTGTCTCTGTACGTGTGAGAGAGAGAGAGAACGTAAAATGACATGCATGGGAGAACGGTTGATGAAAACATCACATTAGTTCACAGTTTAGACCACTCCAGTCCATCAGTTAGCATCTGGTGAAGCCAAAAGCTGCATGTTTGTCAGAAACAGCTACACTTTAAGCCATTGCTAAGAGCTAAATGCTAAAACTGACATTATACCAACTTTACAGAAGAGCCAAAACAGACTTCTTGTGCTGATTACAATTAATTATAATATTTGTGTTTTATAATAAAATGTCACTTACGCTCTTCTGGTTCTCACTCTTCAAAATATGGGTCACTAATCCATAATATTTCTTTAAGCAGTATCCATTGGCGAGCAAGTGACGTGATATTAAATTTACATTCTGTCTAATTGTGCTTTGAATTTTTTTTTAAATAAAATACAAATGAATAATTATTAAATATTTAATGTTTTCTCAGAAATAAAGAGCTAATTATATATGCATTATTTTTGTTAGTATATTTTATTTATGTTAGTGTAAAGGTATTTTATGTATTATTATGAATGTCACAATTCACATAGCATTCCTTGCATATTAAATAGCAATGTGCAATACTTTGCAATATTAAAAAGGGAAAAGTCATATTTGAGTCACGTGATAACGCTTCTGTCCTGAGAATAAGTGACTGTTTGTGGTAATTAGAAAAAAAATTGCTATTTCCTTCGGTGTGTGTCATACAGTTGATTACTGCCCTCTAGAGGACAAATTCTATAAATATAAACAGTTATGATTATATATATATATATATATATGCTTATAATATTAATGAAGAAAGATACAATTAATTAATAATAGTAATAAGTATAATAAATTAAAAACTTTTATGTATTTTTTTAGTTTTGATTTTCTTAATATTAGCATCTGATTCAAGCATTAAAGAAAATAAGAAATAAAGGACACAAACATAATATCGATAAGGGTATTACACAGATACAACAACATAAATGTTTTTATGAGGACATTTCGTAGCATTTGGACCAATCAGAAACAAATGATTTGTTACTATACTAAACAAATAATCTCCAATGGTCCTTTACCTTTCCAAGAGGCTAATGAAAGCACAATTTCTCCTGAAATGCATCTCTAAAAGCCAGAACAGGCCTCTGGTTCCCCCGGCAACCAACTCATAATGCTGGTTTATGGCCTCTAAAAGCAGAAGTGTAAAATACTTGAGTAATTTTACTTGATTACTGTACTGAAGTATGATTTGGGGGGAATTTTACTTTAAGTACCATTTAAACTGACTACTTGTTTACAGTTCTGAAGAAAAAAACTGTACTTTTTACTGCCTATAATATTATTTCAACTTAAAAAGTACATTTCATCTTTATTTTATCTTATGCATATTAAATATGGTAAACGTAAGATGAAACATACATGCTTGATGTGAGAACCAATGACCATTTGGTGTGACCAATGATGTTTTCCCACATCAAGCAAACACGCATTTTTAAGTCAGTTATGGCTTTCATCAGATAAATGTCCGGATTTAATAGTTCACCATCAAAATAAATAAAATAAAATAAATATTTGCACAAGTTTGAATGCCAATAAAATCAGTGCTGAAAATTTAAATATGATTAATACTGATGGATTTTTTTTTTTTTTAGTTTACTTTTTTATTTATTTCTTTTTTGTCAAAAAGTGTTTAAATGAACATTGCATGTTTGTGCCATTGTAATTCATGTTTAGTGATGTTCTTACCAGGTAGTGGATTAACATTAATATATCATTACACAACACATTTAAATTTGGACGCTCAAATAATATTTTTTTAATTATTAATAATTACATGATTCTCTCATGAATTCATATAATTAGTTGCAAATAATTATGCAGCAATATTTGCTGAGGAAAAAAAATGTTTTAGACAGTGAATGGACTTCGAAAATATTTTAATTCTAATAACCAATCCTGTCTGTCAGAAAAAAAAGTATTTTACTTTTTTAATACTTGAGTACAATTCAAAGTTTGATTTTAAGTTTTTTTTTTTTTTACTTTTAATCAAGATTGGCCAGATATTTGTACTTTTAGTTGAGTAAACTTTTTCCGGAGTATCTTTACTTTCACTTGAGTAAAATGTTTGAGTACTTTTTACACCTCTGTCTAAAGGAATGCATTCCTCTTTTTGAAAGACAGATAATGTCTTTAGAGACAATGAAAAGATGAGGTGACCCTTACATTTTGCACAACTTTCTATTCAACCGAAGCTCCTTGGATCTCATGAGATCTCCCTCTCAGCTCTTTTCACCTTCTGCCTGGGACGAAACTCTCAATCATCATGAGTCAGGACATCTTTGGAGTTCATCACTCACTCAAACCAAGAAGAATGTAAGTGCAAGTCCAAAACCTCGGAAACATCAAGACTTCTTCTGAGACTGCATCCGAACCCCCACCAATGAGGCTATGCAAGTATAGTACATTTAGCTAAATTAAACAGGTTTAGTACTAGTTATAGACTAGCGCTGAGGTGGTTAACTGACTTTCCATAGCTTCATTCTGGGTCTGTATGAGTGTATTTATGCTTGTGTGTTTAGTTATGTGAGTAAGCATTTACTTAATAAAACTTTTGTGCACAAACTACAGTTTCTGGTTCTGCCTAGCAATTTTTATCGGAATAGAGTAGTTTAGTTGTAAATGTGATGTCAAAACCTGATCAGTAAAGACTATTTCTTCACTGCTTCTCTCAGATTTATGATGAGATATAAAATCCTTATAATCTAGTGAAGATAAATGACTGAAATTAAAGAGATGCTGTAGCTCCTTAATTCTGACACTGCCTTGTCAAAGTGATCACCGTACATATTGATAGCACAATTTCTTTATGATATAAACTACATTACAAGTTATAATTTAGTAAGAATTAATTGAACTTTCAGTTTACACAGCTAACTAGAAACTGTATGACACTGGTGGCTATTTAGGTAGGCAACATAATGACCAAAAAACAACCATAAACAACTGTTCAGTCTTACCGGCGAAGATAATACCCCATATATAATAATCTAGATAATAATAATGTTTGTTTATTAATCTGCAATGGTCTGTAGATCCTCAAGCTGCCCATGAGTTGGGTACATTTTCTTCTGTCTAGATATGAGAGTTAAGAAGAGTTGCCTGGAAGCGGTCAAGAATATTCCAGTGTTCTTCCATTGATTCCTCCTTCCTCATTTGCTTTCCTTGTATCCTTCCCTCGCATCCTAAGGGGTGGAGCTAAGACGCAAGGAAAAGAAACGAGGATGCACAAATACACCTCGCTACACCTCTTAACAGAACTCTTATTTAGTAATGCAGAAACACTTGTTTTCTGTGCAACTACTTTGAATCCGAATTTTTGCTTTATAGTATGTAAATAGTATATAAAAGTCAACATACATAAAATATATGATTAAATGTTTATATGATAAAAATATTTTGAGCTGCTTTGAATACACTGCAAACATATTTTATATATTGATAACTGAGGGGTGCACAAGATTGCCTTTAGAAAAACAAACCTAACATTTACAGTAAGCTAGTAAAACGACAATGAACATTAAGATGTGATAGCACTTTTGTGACCACATTAATCTTTAAATATTAGCAGATTTTATCTTTAAAAACAACAATGATGTAACTATATAACCAATGGTGGTCTTGATTATTTATGTAGATATTTTTCTATGTAGAATACAGCATCTAGTACTGTTTTTGACCAACTTGGTTGTCTTTAATTTTTGTTAACGTGTAATTAAATTGAAAAACTGCATTGTAAAAAAAAATTACAAGCACAACGTGTCCCCACACCAGTATTATATCTGTAATAATTGTAATATTTTGTATAAGCACAACGGTATATTAACGAAAAACTGGTTTGATAAAGAGATTCTTTTGGTAGAATGAGGTTTCCAGATTTATTTCTTTTATTATATGAACATGTAATATTTGTTTTATTGAGCTATGACAAGAAGTTTGAAAATGAGGCTTACATTATCAATCTCTTGATTATACTTGTCAAGTTTCATATTCATTGTTCAAAATTTATCAATAAGAAACCTCTTTTTCTGTAGTACTGTAGGAATTAGACATTTATATAAGCACCATTAATATGTATAGCTGAGCTGCCACAGATATATCCGCACCTCTGCGATCGGTCGCTGAGAGACTTTAAAAGTTCAGTGAAAACAATTCATTCCTGCAAAAAATTTACAACGAAGATTGTGTCAATGACCTGGAGCTCAGGGGTTGCAATGTTCCTCCTCCCAAAAATCATAAATCGTAAATGTTATCTTATCAGTCACATGGTCCAAACTTTCCCGTTCCTGCAGAGTATAATATTTAAATTGTATAACACGAATATGGTACATGAGAATTGATTAGAAGAAAAATTACAAGCAGGATATTCGATTACATTCCTACCAAGCATGGATATTAAACTATTAAGCATTCCATAGTTATTTAAAATACATACACAATGAGTGGTTAGCACATGGCAGTAAAATGTGTGGTATATAATATGCTGTTGTCCATATCAGGGGGTATTTGATCAGAAGTCCCTTTAAGATGATTTTGTGCATGTATATCATCATAAATTTTTTCAATGATCCGAGTCTTGAGAGGGGAGACGAAGATCAATCCAACAATCTTTAATAATTGTAGCCATGCATGATGCTGGTGATGTGCTTTGTCTTTGCCCGTTAATCTTGAATACTTGCCGTAAATTTGACAACCTCCTTCCTGAGTTATGATTATCAATAAGTTTTCATTTGACGTTGTTGTCCGATCCTGAGCCTCTTTGGAATTCAGCTCCTCAAGTTTCAGTGATTTGATCGGATCTTAAGTTGTCTGATTCTCTCTGTGATCCCCTACAATTACATCATTGATAATTGCAAACATTTTTTGTTTTACAAGTTTTATAAAATATTATGTTTAAATATGCAGATTAGGCATTATTTAATGAAATATGCTTTAATTTGCATTCATTACTACAACAAAAATTTGAACACTGGATGAAGCCGGTTTCAAAATTCTTATTTAAGTATTGTGACATTGCCTCGGTGTGACTGTGGGAAGCAGCACTTGACGAGAATATCACACTTAACAGTCTTTAATCTTCTACAATAGAGTAAGTGACCATACAGGCAGGCAGGCAGGAACCACACACATACATAGACGAGACTGGACCATTTAACATAGGACAAACAGGAACTTATATAGCAAAAGCTAAATGACATAATTAACTCAACACACCTGAACACAATAAGACAAATCAACAGAAAGGACAGAAAGTAGGGTGCACAGAGCACACTGTACATAAATAAACAACAACAAATGGTCCAAGCATGTGACAGACATATTGGTCCAAAGTTTTTTCACCGGGAATTTCTTATTCAGTCGCTCCATAATTTAGAAAATACATTTTGACAGTTTTTTGGGAGAATAAAATGTTGTATATTATCAAGCAAATTATATATGAACAAATCCCTCTGTAAAAACATTCAGAATATTGACAGGAATAAAAAAGTAAGGTTTGGTGTGTGTAAATACTAGTGAAGTAGAGATATATGGTTCATTTTGAGAAAAACATCCTTTAAAAACATGTACAACAGTGAATGGGAACAAAGTGTAAATAGATGTCAAACCGTCTCACCTTTCACCTCCAGGTCAAAGGTGATCTCTTTAGAGTCATCTTGGTTTTGGACAGTGACGGTGTAGAGACCCATCTGCTCCAGCCGGATCCTGACCAGGGTCAGTGTGCTGATAAACCTGCAGCAGAGCCCGAGCACACAGAGTCTGAGATGCTGTGTGTTGTTTAACAGAGCGCTGTGATGAGAGCATCATTACCGGGTCTCCTGTTCCTGTCTGGTGCTGTGTCCTCTGATGGCGGCGCCGTCTTTACTCCACTGGATGCTGGGTTTGGGATACGCCTCCACCTCCACTTTCAGCTCCACGTTCTCTCCGAGCTGCGCTGAGATATTCCTGTCCAGATGTGAAGAAAGAGCCACGAAGCCTTTCTCTACAGACAGACAGATCAAAACAATAAGGACGACTTATACACAGTTTAATACCAACTATGAGTACGAGTAGTAATAATTCTTGTAACTATGCACGGCTTATTATTATGTGTAAGAGCTGTCAAACAATTAATGGCAATAAATCACATCTACAATAAAAGTTTTTGTTTACAGTTTGTGTACAGTTTATTATGCATATATTTTGAAAATATTTATATATTATATTAGTGCTGACCAATGATAGTAATTAACTGTATTCAAAATAAAAGTCAGTGTGGAGTGGGTTGCCACATCAGGTTGCGCTACCCCCGGCTACTCCTGAGGTTTACTTTCAAAGGTTGAGCATATCAGTATAAGGTCCTACCCTTCGGGCTATCCTTTGTCACCCTGTGTCTTCATGAAAGCCGTGGAGACTGCCCTCGCTCCACTGAGAGAACAGGGTATTCGTGTTCTCTACTATCTGGATGATTAGCTCATTTTGGCTCAGTCTCAGGTTCAGTTGTGCGAGCACAGGGACCTGATGTTATGACACCTCAGCCTGCTGGGTCTTCGGGTCAACTGGGAGAAGAACCAATTCTGACAGAGAGGATCTCTTTTCTTGTTATGGAGTTCAACTCAGTCGAACAAACAGCAGTTCAACAGTCCCAGTCGTATGTTCAAGGGCAGGATGTTGGTCCCAGTGAAGTATTTCAAGAACCTCCTGGGGCATATGTTGCAACTCACTGCCACCTCCTCCATTAGAGTCAGAAGCATCTAAGGTTGCTTCATGCCATTTATATTCCAGGCGTGTGCAACTAGACAGCCGACGAGCTGTCACGAGTTGAGCTCCCTGGAGAATGAAGATTCTGTGTTCTCACCTTAAATGGGGAGAGGCACTGAGGGGCCCGGTTTAGGGTCGGCTTGTTAACTGCACCAGAGTGTCCATACAGTAGACGGTTGAGTTCCTTGAAAACATAAAAAACCATTACAGATCCCAATTTGAACACAATGTTTATGTAACTGTTATAATCAATGTTTCAGCAGAGCTGTTGTAATTATTATTATTGTCATACTGTTCTTATTTTATTTTAAAAATGCTTGAAGCTGTTACCTAGCAGTTGACGAGTCACATTCTTTTAGCAGAGATTTGGACTTTGAGCTCTGGCTAAAAGCAGATTGCGAGCTTGTGCAACGCAGTTTGAATAGGTTAACTTACATTATAGAGGGCTACATGCAACTCATGCCAGTATTAGGAAACATAACAATCTGCAGTTTATTTGCTAATCTTTAATGGCCATTTTGTGAATTTAGTTATCAACCAGCAACAACTATCCTTCCGCTTTCCATTAGAGACTTGAGATGCAGTGCTAAACAGTCTCTTGCTGTTGGTGTTTGAAATTATTGTAGCGTCTTTGTCTGACACGTTTAAATGCTTTTAAACTGCGGACAATTTGGCTGCATTAGCGTGCCTATATCACATCATGTCATTGTTCTGCATAACTTATTCCGTCTCCTCTCTTAACAACAGGCTCCTCCTCAGTCTCACATTCACCTTTCGCAATGTTTGTTTTCATTTCACATTTGAACAGTGAATCATTTGCATAAAGTAGACTTATCGTTATTATCACAAGGAGACAAATGTTTATCGAGATCTTGTGGTCCCAAAATCAGACCACCTCTGGCCCGTGGCTCCATCTATAAATCTTGTCCATAAAAATAATGAACAGGACTTGAGACAAAGTCAAAGTCCAAAATGCACCGAGAATAAGTCTGACTTACTGCCAGCAATGAAAACCAAGCTCCTGCTCCGAGCATACAGGGACAGCCCTCAGCAAAGGGCCCTGGATCGATGAATCACAGAGCACCAGCCACAGGACACTGCAAGGGACACGGTTGAATGCCTTCTCCAAATCCACAAAAATACATGTGTGGACTAGTTGGGAAAAATCTCATGAACTCTCCAGTACCCTGAAGAGGGTGGGGAGCTGGTCCAGTGTTCCATGGCCAGGATGAAAACCACATTGTTCCTCCTGGATCCAAGATTAGACTATTGGACAAATTCTCCTCTCTGGTACCCTGACATAGGCTGTACTTGATCCCCCTGTACTTGGAACACACACCCCAGTCTCACTTCTCAAAAAGGACCACTTCCCTGATCTGCCAGTCCAGAGGTACTATTCCCAGGTTCCACGTATCCAGAGACTTGGGGTACTCATGGTGAATCCCATCCACCCCAAATGCCTTGTCATGAACTTCTTAATTAACTCTGCACCTTCAGCCTGGATGATAGCCGAGTCCACCACTGAACCCTCAGCATCTGATTTCTAAGTGGATAGAATAAGTCATATCAATAAGACATTATTGGTGGGATTGAGGAGATCCTGTAAGTATTCTTTCCACTGCCCAACAATGTCCCTAGTCAAAGTCAGCAAATTCCCACTCACACTGAGGTACTATCACAACTACCCAGGCTGCATTCCATTTGGCCCACGGGTACCTATCAGCCTCAAGAGTCAGCCAACCAGGCTAAGTGCTGGAGAAAATAATGAAAACAAATAGTAAAGCTCACTCACGTCTTTGTGGGGAAAGTCCCAGGAGAAATAGACGAGCTCTGCACCGTGAACAGTGCAGTTGACGTTTAGCATCTCGCCCTGCTTCAGGACTGTTTTGGAAGCGCTGATGTAGGTATCCAGAGCCTTGGAAGCTAAAGCCATGTGTGTGGAGCAAATACAAAAAACAACAGCCATATAACAAATCATCTGATGTGATTTTATGAGGCTTGGTCCAGTTAATGATGACACAAATGTGCAACATATAGACTCTCTCCAGGATTTAACCGTCTTACCGTCTCATGTTGTTTTCAATATTCAGTCAATTAACACGTTTCAAACATGCTTAAATTTTCTTTTTACACAAGTTTAGCTCATACCAAAAGCATTTTTACAAATGCTTAAACCTCAAAAGTATTAAATATCTCTATGTAAATTATTGCAAAAACTGATATTTTGAGTAACAAATCAGTGAAATATTTAGAAATAGTTAATTCCTGTCTCAGCTGATGTTGAAGCTCTTTTCATCAACAACATGAAGTGTTTTGTGGATGAACAACACTATTATCTGGAATTAGAGAGTGTGTGAGAGAGAGAGAGAGAGAGAGAGAGAAAGAGAATAATGCCTGGAAGAAGAAGTAGGAGCTAAAAAGTTGTGGGAGAGAGAGGATATTTGGATCAAGAAAATGGAGAAAAAGAGAGAAGTGAGAATGTTTGTTGTACTGTGCAGTTTTTTATGTTTGTTTGTTTTATCAGTAAGTCTGCTGAAAAATAAATTAACAACAACAATAACAACAACAAAAAACTGTATAAAAAAGTACTAGGTATCAAGATGCATAGGTACCAACTATACTGAAGACGTAGAAGCCAATGGACTCTTTCTCCTCTCCGTTCAGCTCTCCTTTACATTTGTAGTTTCTGTCCTCCAGAGCGGCGGTGAAACCTACGATGGGGTTATATGAACCCTCCACCATTACCTCCGTGTCTTTCTCATACAGCGTGACGTTTATCAGTGGATTGGTCACCAGACATGGGATCGTGCCTTCTTCTCTTGTCTTAGTCACCATTATATGATCGTTCTCGAGGAACCAGACCTTAGGATCTGTTTGTGAACAAATGAATGAACAAGTAAATAAATTCACGAGTAATTAAAAAAAATTAATCAATGTAAGCATCAAATGGATGGGTGCATGAATGAATAAACAAACAATTGAAAATTGTTAATTAATAAATTAATGAATTTGTAAGAATAAAATAATAAATGAATGAGTAAATGGAAAAAAAATGAATGTGGGAATTAATAAATAAATGTAAGTGAACAATAAATCAATGTAAGAATCAATGTATAAGTGAATAGTAATAATAACAATAATAATAATAATTATAAATAAATAACCAAATTATTACAAATAACCAAAAGTGTGAAGTAAGCAATAAAAGAAAGCCTTCTGAGTTCTATACATTAAATAAGTCATGTGCAGAATATAGTGAGCTTTAGGTTGGAGTTTATTTGGCTAAGTCTTGCTAGTAGCGTTATTTTGGGGGTTTGTTTAGTCTGTTACCTGTTGTCATGGCAGTCAGTAGGGACCGGCTGAAACTCTTCATGCTGTCTTCTTCCAGAGCAGGACGCGTTCAGACTCTGCAGACGGAAGGAAAACAACTCAGGATTGATTCGTCTCAAAGCTAAAGGAAACAGCAAGCTTACCAAACTCACCTCAACATTTATTTTTACAAAAGAGAAAATTCCCCCAAGTGTGACAAAGTGAAGTCCTTTTAAAAGTTTGTGTGGTCATGAGTTAATGACAGGAGCTTTAACTTTGTCTGGATGTGCCTCCTGTGTGTCCAGTGCTAAGTAATAACACATGGTTCATTTCAAAATACAGAATAATCCAAAATAAACGTATAAATACAAAATAATAATAAATGTTTAAGTACAAGTGTGGTTTATCACACCTGAGTTCCATTTTTCTAGCCACACCAGACCTGATTAGTGCCACACCTGTTTGGACCTGACTGACAAAGTGAACGCGAAGCAGACAAAATGGGTTTTGGGTTTTTTGGGTTTTGCAGCAGGTCATTGATCCAGAACAAACCAGCAAGTCCACCTCTGAAGGGCTAAAGAAAAACAAAATAAAGACTTTGGAGTGGCTTGGTCAAAGTCCTGACCTGAATGCTATTTAGATTCTGTTGCATGACCTTAAAAGGCAGTTCATGATGAAACCCTTCAATGTAGCTGAATTACAACAATTCTGCAAAGATAATATTCCTCCACAGCGCAAAATGTCTCAGGTTACTAACCCATGTTTTCTGAGAAACACCCTCTGTGTGACGATTGTCTGAAGCTTGTATAGAATCACTGCAATTGATTGGGTGATGGCGTGAGAAACTACCTATACAAATACGTCACTGATGTATCTTAGACCTCTGTTTTTCCTGTCAAAGAAGTAGATTAACAGTGCGAGGGTCTTGGCAGTGGATGCAGCCTCTTATTCCTTGCTCATAGAACATGGGTTACGTAACCCATGATGTTAAGTAATTCAAGACATTCTCTTTCATAGGTTCACTTCGCATATGAAGCAGTGGGTACGATATACCACACATGGCTTTTTAGGACCAGAACACTGAAATGCAGCTGGATCAAACAGAAAAGGTCTGGGAACCAGAAACTGCACTAGCCCTCTAAACAAAGCTTGAGAGGGAGGCACTCCCCTGCTGGAATGAGCTCTGATGTCTAGGGGCGAAGGCAAACTGTGTACCTCATAGGCCACCAAAATAGCTTCTTTAACCCAAGACTAGAGCCATCTAGTGGAAAGGGCCCTAGCACTGTTAATGGTCTTGTGGACCTCATTTGAGAGATCAAAAACCATAGGCATCCCCTGCTCGGCAACACCCACAGCTTCCAAATCTCCAGACATGGGTGGCAAATTGTTTCCCTGGAGCGACACAGTGAATGATAAAAGTCAGGAACATGAACAACTGGATTCTGGAATGCCGTCTTCCTTTAAACGCCATTATACGTCACACACAAACAAGATGACCACTGAGAAAACACAAAGAGAGTTTCAATAACAGGAGAAGTGTTCAAACAAACCATCAGTGCCGCATTACAACACACACATCTCTCCAAACCAGAAAACAAACAGCTCTACTGTCTCCTCCTCTGCTGTCTGTCATCGCCAAAGTTCAGTCTAGAATCGAAACCTTCCAACTTCTGGAAAAAGTCCCAGCTACTTTGTTTCTCCTGGAAGTCGCTTGCAGAGAAACTAAGGTATTTAAAGAGATTTCTCCAAAACCTCGTGAAGCAAAGCCCTCAGGACTTCCTGGAGAGCAGACTGAACCTCTCGAATCGGATCACTTCTCTTACCTTCAGCAGATGCCCGGACATCAGAGCAAAAGCATGTCTAGGAAAAGCCTGCGTTCTTGCGTAGTTCTCTCTGTCTGTCTCTCTTCGTCTGTGATCTCTGGTTTTGTAGCGATCGCTCGTACAGCTGCTGGAGAGAGAAAGGGATGGAGCTAAAGCTCAAGTCTCCCTGGGGACTTGAGAGAGACGGAGAGGAGGCTGGGCAGCAGATCTGTTTATTTAGTCCAGTGACCACAGCAGGGTTCATTCACTCACTCAAACCAACATCCCTACAAAGGTATCACAGACTAAACCCAACACTGTTACATCCACATCAGAAATAAATCACTGATCAGATCTCTTTCATGTCTCGATCATTTCTGTAAAGGCAGTCTATAAAAGTATATTTCTGGGATTTTTTTTTAAAATGCTACTTTTATATTAGAATTCTAAGATTATTACTCAGAATTTTGAGAAAAACTGCAAAACAAATTTTAGAGATATACACTCAGACCTGCAACATAAAATTATGAGAAGAATTGCAAGATACAAACTCAGTACTCTTTTTTTTCTCTCTTTTTATATAGTTTATATCTCATAATTCTGAGTTTATATACACTCTTAGAAATAAAGGTGCAAAAGCTGTCACCGGGGCGGTACCTTTTCAAAAGGTATGTATTTGTACCTTAAGGGTGCATTTTGGTACATTAAAGGTAAATATTAGTACTTAAAGTTTACATTGAACCTAATAGGTTCAAATTTAAAAAGGCACTGCCCCAGTGACAGCTTTTGCACCTTTATTTCTAAGAGTGCATGAGTGTATAATTCAGTTTACATTCAAAGATATAATTACGAGTGTATGTCTCATAATTCTGAGTTTATATATACCATTTTTTATTTAAAATTCTGTTTAGATATATCAGATATAGTTCTGATTTCTGTGATTGAAGTTCCAGTGTGTTTCCTGTATGTTCCAGTTCCCAGTCGCTGTCTGTGGTGTATGCTCCTGTCTCTCTGTGTCCAAGTTCCTACAAGAAAGAAAGTCAAGTAAAGTTCCAGCCGTTATTAGTTGCCTCACCTGTGCCAATAAACATAATTATCATTTTTATCATTATCAATTATCAAAAATTCTGATTATTATCAATGATGTAAATAGTTTTGCTGCATTTTTGTGCAAATGCTAATTCTCTGATGAATAGAAAGTTAAAGAAAACAGCATTTATTTGCTTGTTTTAACATTATAAATGTCTTTACTGTCTCTTTTGATCAATTTAATGTGTCCTCACCGACCCCAAGCTTCTGAATGGGACTTGCGGAGCTATGAAAGAGCAATGACGCGCTGGTGTCTGTTTTCCAGAGGTTCGCTAGACCTGAAAAAACACACAACAAAACGAGCCCAGCCAAAACTCCTCAGCAACAGTGGCCCGTTTCTGTTTCGCTGAAAACACGAGCCGCAGGGAAATGAGAAGGACTTTGGCAGCTCTCACAATGAAGAGCCCAGCTGAAGAGAAGAAAAGAAGGAGAAACCAAAAGAGGAGAGAAAGTTGCTTTCAGGGCAGAGAAGCGCTCGAGCCAAAGCCAAGAAATGGAAAATGCAATGGAATAAAGTGCGGTTTTGGTGAAGGGAAGGTGTGTCAAAAGAGTGTGGTGCATACACACATATACACACACACAGGGTACGAGGGTCTGTTTTCAATCTTGGCTTTCTCTCTCTCTCTCTCTCTCTCAGGCAGCAAGAGGAGTAGCTTGCAAATTCATAACAACATCCAACAGCTGAGTAAGACCTTTTCTCTTTATTATAGAGAGAGAGAGAGAAAGAGAGAGAGAGAGAGAGAGAGAGAGAGAGAGAGAGAGAGAGAGAGAGAGAGAGAGAGAGAGAGAGAGAGAGAGAGAGAGAGAAAGAGAGAGAGAGAGAGAGAGAGAGAGAGAGAGAGGGAGAGCGAGAGAAGTTGTTGGCATTCTCCCTGTAATTGTGTGAGTGAACACAAAATGTCCTGATCAACAGAGACTCATTAGAGGCCTTGAACAGCCACGCATGACCTGAACGAATAAAAGTGCAGGAATAAAAGGTTCTGCGCAAAAGAATTACAATGTCAGCTTGTCACAGAGAGTTTGTTATTGTACATTCCTGGGTTAATTTTTTTTCAGCTTAGGCCTGTGAAATGCTAAACGTGATTACTGTATGACGTTTGTTGCTTCTACTAATGAGACCTATGCTTAAAATGAGAGAAATTACTTTAAAATGGCAAATAAATTCTTTACAATTTGTGTGACAAAACTAACACAAAAATAGATGCATAGTAATGATTATGATAATAATAATTGACTAGTGGTGTTTGCATGTCAAGATCCAAGGCATACCTGCGGATCATGGTCAGTAACACGCAGGCCTACTGTCTCTTTCAGTGCTCCGAAAGAGCAGCACCGAGCAGCATTTTACAGGATTTCCATCGTACTCAAGAAAAACAAAATTAGAAGTATTCCATATAGCCTGGCAAGAAAGTATCCTATCATACAGAAAACAGTATCAGTACAGTATCACATCGGATAGTGAACTATAGATCTGAGGAAAAATTCGACTCATTCTCTGTCATACGAGAGGAAGAATTGAAGAAACTTGTTAAATCATCTAAGCAAGCAACATGTATGTTAGATCCAATTCCATCTAAACTTTTAAAAGAGCTGCTACCAGTAGTCATAGATCTTATTTTGACCATTATTAATTCATCATTGTCATTAGTATATGTCCCCAAAAACTTTAAATTGGCTGTAGTTAAGCCTTTCATTAAGAAACCACATCTTGACCCTGAAGACCCGGTATCGAATCTCCCTTTCCTGTCAAAGATACTAGAAAAAGTAGTATCCTCACAACTATATTAATTCTTAGAGAAAAATAGTATCTGCAAGAATTTTCAACCAGGATTCAGACGGTACCATAGTACTGAGACTGCTCTCATTAGATTGGATCTCATTATTAGTGCTATTAGATCTTAGCACAGCGTTCAACATTACAGACCACAAAATTCTCTTGAATACACTAGAAAACTATGTTGGCATTAGTGGAAGCACCATAGTTTAAATCGTATTCATCTGACTGCTATTAGTTTGTAGCAGTAAACAAGGAGGTATCATATCGTTTACAAGTAAAATATGGAGTACCTCAAGGCTCAGTACTAGGAACGTTACTTTTTACCCTTTATGTTAGGAGACATGGTGTTATCTTTTACTGCTATGCTGATGATACTCAGCTGTATTTCTTCACAGCCCAGTGATACACACCAAATTGAGAAATTAACAGAATGCATAGTCGATATACAAAACTGGATGGCGATTAACTTCTTAATGCTAAATTTGGAAAAAAACAAGGTGCTAATTATTGGACCAAAAAAACCCACATGTAATAATCTAGAACACTGTCTAACACTTGACGGCAGCTCTTTTAATTCTTCTTTATCAGTTAAGAACCTAAGTGTGCTTTTTGACAGCAATTTTTCATAAATATCCAAATTACGACCTATGCTTACAACGTCAAATGCAGAAATGTTAATTTATGTGTTTATGATATCGAGGTTAGATTATTGTAATGCTTTATTGGGTGGTTGTTCTGGACAAACTTCAGCTGGTCCAAAACACAGCAGATAGAGTCCTTACTAGACCTAGGAAGTATGATCATATTAGCCCGGTTCTGTCAACACTGCATTGGCTCCCTATCAAAATCGGATAGATTTTAAAATCTTATTAATTACCTATAAAGCCCTGAATGGTTTAGCTCCTCAATACTTGAGCGAGCTCTTATCACATTATAGTCCTGCACGTCCGCTGCGTTCTCAAAACTCTGGCCATTTGATAATACCTAGAATATCAAAATCGACCGCAAGGGGCAGATCCTTTTCCTATCTAGCACCCAAACTCTGGAACAATCTCCCTAACTCTGTTCGGGAAGCAGACACACAGTTTAAATCTAGATTAAAGACACATTTTTAACCTAGCCTACACATAACACAATACACTTCTGTCTGTTAATGTATGTGTGTGATTTGGATTTGAAACGAGGAGGTGCTTTCTTTCAAAGTCTCTAAAACTTGTAATGTCCTCATAACACACTCAGCTCAAAAAGAGGTCATTAACACACAAACTAGCCTTGTTTTTTGCCGTCTCTTTTAAGGCATCAGATTTGAAACACTTTACTACGTTTTGGGGAAAGTTTCTTTAAAAAGTAATGCATTACAATATTGTGTTACTCCCTAAGAAAGTACCTAATTGAGTTACTTTTAATGGAAAGCAATGTGTCATTCATTTTGTGTAACATTTTCACACCTTGGCTTGCCTGTTTGTTTTTGATATAAATATGTTTTATGTTTTTGGCACATGTAAACTCCTTTTACTCCAGAAGTGAAGTGAATGCAGGAAACGTACATTTAAAGTGCTCAAACAAACCTTTCAGCTGTGCTACCGTCCTGGATTGCATGAGTTTGCTTGTCACTGCTTTTATTGATTCTAAGGAATACAGAAAGCGAGATGAGTAAATGCACGCTCACATTCAGTCTACAACTAACATTAATATGTAAGTAATAGTATGTTTACGCAGAACACACAACACCTCTGCACTTACTTCACTTACAGTCAGTAAAGGGAAAAACAAAGTATATTTCCTTGAAAGTTATAAAGCAATGTGTTACTTTGAAAAATGTAATCTGATTACAGAACGATCCCTAGAACTTGGCAGAATACATGCAACACAAAATAAAGAAAAAGTCACAAATGATTGATTCCAGTAAAGTTCAACATCAATGCATGCAAAAAGTTATTTACAAGTGTACTATTTATAATCATTTTAAATTTAGTTTTATTTTAATTAGATTATACGTCATATACTGTTGTCAAACTATTGATTGTAATGTATCAGCCAGGCCCTCTCAACAACCAATTATAATCAAGCTAGTCTCCCATTTAACACTCTTTTGAGTTAAGCCAGCTAATACCTACCTTTAAAGTTACCATTGTGTTGCCCTCCATTTTGTCTCCTGTGTCTTCCAGTTCCTCGTCGTGTCCAGTGGCGTTCGCTTCATTCAACTCCGGGTTCAGTCTTCAGCTCAAACGATCTTGTCAAAGGGAGACATTGACGTTTACGACCATTCATTCCAAGTCAAGCTATCTATTGGACTGTTTTCTCACCTTCACACTTCATGCGAGTCTTCTGTTACTCCTCTGCTATGTCAAATAAACTTTATTGTTATTCATCTTACCTCGTTGTGGTGTCCGCTTCCATAACATTATTCGCCCTTTTCTTTTTTCCCCCCATGTCCATCTTGTTGTTTTTGTATTGTCTTATGTTGCTATATAGCTTTAATATATTTTAGTGTATATTTACACTTGCATGTATGTATATGTTATAAGAATCCATATAAAAATATATGCATGAAACTATTTACATTTTTTATATACACATAAAAATACATATGCAAAAACAAAAACCTTTATTTTAAGATGCGATTAATAGCGATTTATCATTTGAAAGCACCAATATACAGTATATATTTTATTTTTATCACTTTCTATTATATCTCTTAACAGATATATCATCTTTTACAGTGACATACAAAGTTTTTGCATGCATTTTCAAACAAGATTTTTTCATGCCAAATTTAAAAAGTGTTAAAGTATAATTATTGTTAATGTACTACATATGTACTGAATATTATATATATTAAAGAAACTTAGAATACAGTATTTTAAATGGTAAAATTAACAATTGCTGTTTAGATATACGAGCATATTTAAAGTTTAAAGCTGTAATATTAAATCCAATGTTTTTGCTTGTTTTCACATACATAAGAAGTACAGCATTCAATCTGCATTTTTCTGAACACACACCATTCCCCATAAGATTAATAATAATTAATCTTTTGGTAATTAGAAAAAAACCCAACTATTTCCTTCAGTGTGTGTCATACAGTTGATTACTGCCCTCTAGAGGACAAACAAAGACACACTTGAAGATGATTTACTGTTTATTTATATATAAACAATTATGGTTACATATCAGCTTATATCATAATAATAAACATATGAGCTTATATAATAATAAATAAATTAATGAATTAATAATAATAGTGAATTAATTTAAAACTTGTACGTATTTTTTATATTTTTGATGTTGTTCAAATTACCATCTGATTTAAGTGTTAAAGACAGTAGAAGAAAATAAGAAATAAAGGACACAAACATAATAATGACATGGGTATTACACAGGAATAACGACATATGTGTGTTTTATGAGGAGTCCTTGTAAGAAAAATAGCTTAACATACTAAAACATACTTAGCAATATTTTATTAAAAATGTAAGAATGCAGCAAGGTTTGCATGAGGGGTAGATTTTATGTAGCAGGATAGAAAATACAGTTTGTACAATACAGAAATGTGAGTGTGTGTGTGTGTGTGTGTGTGTGTGTGTGTGTGTGTGTGTGCGCACCTGGTATTTATCACATCATGTAGACCAAATGTCCCCACAAGAACAGAAATACTAGCAAATTTTGACCTCATTGGGACATTTTTAGGTCCCCATGAAGAAAAAAGCTTATAAACATACAGGATTTATATTTTTTTATCTAAAAGTGCCAGTAGTTTCCTGTAAGGGGAAGGTTTAGGTGTATGGTTGGTGTAGGATGATAACTCATACGGTATGAACAGTATTAAAACCATTACGCCTATGGAAAGTCCCCATAAAACATGGAAACCCAAAGTGTGTTTGTGTAAATCGATACCAGTAAATTGTGTATTTAGCGTAAATCTTTACAATTATTTATTTATTGTCCCTGTGATTAAATCAATAAACAATCATACAGAAGTGGTTTTTTTTGTAAATCTAAAAAAAGCTAAAAGTTTAGGCGTAGGTTAATGGATATGGCATTATACTTTTTACAGTTTGTACACTATTAAAAACATTTAGGTCTATAAGGAATGCTCATATCCAACGCAAGCTCATCCTCACATCCTAATAAGAGCACAATTAAAAGTACAGTTATTTAGCGATCACTATATGCTTGATATTTAGCGTAACAAGAAGAACAGTAATTGGATTTAATACCATCACTAATTTCATACATTGCAATCCAGGTAATAAATAAATGCGTGGCTAATGGTAGCCTGCATGCAACCCTGCAATGATAGCTATTGGTGCATTGACCTGTACGTGCTGACCGACACAAGACGGAGTAAGAGTGTGAAGCAGCAGTACTCCTCCAGCGCTGGGAGAGGAAGCAGAAGGCGCGTGTCATCTTCATTTGAATACAGAGGCTTTGATTTACTGCGGCGCTCGTTTGTCGCTTTTATTGCGGCTCTTTGATGTGCGGCGCGCGAGACCCTTTGAAATGCACGAGCGCTTTCTGATGTAAAGAGTCACGAGCGCCGCTCTGGCTCCCGAAAAAAACCAACCAACACCGTCATCATCATCATCCTCGCAGCCTTCATCAGGTCACCTCAAACATCATCATCATGAACTTATCGTCAACATCGCTCAGATTTTCATAATGCCTTTATGCATTTACAGGCAAATTAAAAAGAATATAATAAATAAAAAATTATATATATATTTGGCCCATTTGTGGGCACTGGGGGTGTTACTTCACAAACTGTGTTTAAAAATAAATCATCTGATTCTGAAAACGTAATTAAAAATTTTCATCACTGCGATGTTCTACATAAAAAGTCCATAGTTATAATAAAAATTCGTCTCGACTTTATCTTGAGGTTATTTGGGAAAAAAGGCAGGGTTCTCCCCCACTCGATACTCCCATCGTCCCCTGGCATCTTCATCCTCTCCATCATACAAAAGGTCAACTTTTGACCTTTTATGTAAAATGTTGTATCTCGCGCTGTTCGTTATAATCTAGAGGTCGAAGGTCTCCGCACCTGTGCGCGTGTCGTAAATCAGCTCAGGTGGGTGTCCCGGGCGTGACGTCAGCGCTGGGCAAACAAACGCGCGCCCGCGAGCGCTCCGGTAAGGTGAAGTTCAGTTAAAGTAAAACTTTCAGCTCGCGAGGAAAATGTCCGTGAGCTTCCTGCTGGACGCGGCCATGTACGGCAACCCCGCGAGACACCTGAACCTCGGCCAGCCGCACCTGAACGTGTACCCTCCCGCGCCGTACCCGGACTACAGCGGGTACCCCGCGGCCCCGGCGCTCGGGGGCGACCTGCACCACACCGGCGGCGCCTGGAGTCCCGGCTTCGGCCCCGGATCGCGCGACGACTGGCCGCCTCTCTATGGCCACGGGACGGGCCACCCGCTCCAGATGAACGGCGCGGAGGTCAGCGGCATCCCTCCGGTGGAGCAGGGGCTGCTGAGCGGCACTCCGAGCGCGCCGGTGGAGAGAGAGGAGCCGCCGGACTGGATGCGACGCTCCGCGCCTCCCGCGAACCCGGGTGAGACATCTGCTCCTCTCCTAACCCACAGCACACTCGTCACACCACAAGTACCATAGTAATGCCATGTTATTTGGACGCGCTCCACTGAGCGTTTCTGTGCCATGCAACTTGATGCTTTTATCAAATATACCCTAGTACTAAAGTAATTAGTAATACCATGCTTTTTTAAAGGCATATGAATCTGTGCTTTTATGAAATACACTACAGAAGTAGTTTTCTGGACAATATCATTGGTAATACCATGTTCTTTAGACATGGATTATTATGACACAATTGACACTATTTTGGTAATTTAATGTTTTTTTTGGACAGTACCATTTTTTAGACATGCATCATGGTAACGCAATATAATTTAATAGTTTTATAAAATAAACAATTGGTAATACCGTGTTATTAAAACACAGGGCATGGCAATGCCATGTAATTTGATGCTTTTATTAAATATAAAGTTTTTTGGACAGTTTTTTATTGTTGTTGTTGGCAATACTATGTTTCTCAGACAATACCATTCATAATAAAATGTCTTTTTAGGCATACATCATGTTAATATATTTTTTATAAAACACATATTACAGAAGTGCAGTTTTCTGGACAATATAATTGGTCATAACATTTTTATTTGGACACGCATCATGGTAATAGCATGCAATTTAATGCTTTTATTAAATATGCCATAGTAGTACAGCTTTTGGACAATACTACCATGTTTTTAGACATACTACGTAATTTGATGCTTTTATGAAATATACTATAGTGCAGTTTTTGGACAACATCATTGTTTCTTACACAATAACTGAGATGAAACCATGTTTTTTTGGACTTGCATCTTGATTTTTCTGCATATATTCCATGCGATTTCATGGAAATAGCGAACAGCAGTGTATTGTTCTTGTGCACAGTGCTATTGTTAAAGACGTGCCATGTGGTTATATGTATTATTGATGAATACAGTGTTACAATCTATACTAGCAATTGGCATTTGAACATGCAAAACCATTGGATTACCACCTAAATGGCTGTAGTGTATCAATATGGAAATCGTACAGTACCATGGTATATATCGCCTGGTAGAGCTCAACGAACCTTTTCAAGAGAGGTGTAAGCTCTGCTTGAAAGACGAGCGCTGAACCCGTTTCTGCTTTTCTGTGAGCTACAGTCACAGATCTGCTTATGGATCAGTCGTTAGAGCCAGAGAAATTAAATACCAGAAGAATTCATTTGCTCGATCTTCGATGATCTCCACCATCTGGAGATCTGAAGGAGCGTGCAGCTCAACAGCCAATAATAGATGTTTGCGGCCTTATCGGAAGTGCGTTATGGCTAATAGTTTACAGAGTGATAAACTAATCTCTTGAGGGAATATTTGTGTAAATATGTCACACACGGTCAGTTATAAAGCTCAGACGGGCCTTTTGGGAAAAGTGGAGATTACGTTCAAAAGCTTGACTTAGTTTCAGGTAAATCTGCCGCTCGATGTTTTCGATGCTCTGGATTTTTCACGCAATTGAGCAATTTGATCGCATTCAGACCGAGCAGATGCGTATTCTTCAGAAACAGCTGGTCGTATTTTACTTAAACGGTGCAAAATGCGGAACTGGTTCGGTCTTCATCTGTCAAAGGAGTGTTGTCTAACGCAGTTGGTCAAGATGCAAATGCGCTCATCGTGTTTGACTGTTCAAACGCTCTGATATCATCACATGAGCGGGCGAACGTGGATCATGTGACTAAAACAAATATAGATGAGAATGTTCAGGAAATGCTGCTGAAAATATGAAACGCTGGTCATTTTACTGTGAAACACACACACACACACACACACACACACACACGAGTTCCTGGATCACCTCTAACTTATCTGAATGGCCTACTTATCTCTATGGTAACATATCTATTGTTTTTATATAGTTAATTTGTGACGATAACAGACTAACCCAGATCCAAAGCTTATCCTGAAAAAGACGTTTACGGGCCTTATTTACATGATTAGCCTCATTGTATAAATAAAGAGTCATTTTCACTCTTTAAATGCAATCCGCTGCCGCCTCCTACTGGAAAACAGTGACATACAAGCGGCGTTTGAGATGAATATGACTTTATTTTTAAGCAATTCTTTAATAATGATAACAATAGCAGAGACATTTAAAGAAGACAATAAAAATGGTCACATTTACTTCAGCTCTCTTTCTCTGCATTGCTTCCAAATTGTCGTAGTGAGCTGCATGCTGTCTAAACAGTCAGCTGTCTACTAAGGGAGCTTTAGAACAAAATTATGCAATGCTCTAATAAGTATAAAATGCATAACAGAGACAAAAATGTATTTTTTTAATTTAAATACACTTTTATTAATGCATTAATGATTATTATAAACACACACACACAAACACACACACACTTGGAATAGTTTATGACAGGATTATTATAGTATAATATTTGTTTTGTTTTTTCTTCAATGGTAGTGTAATAAATAAAAATAGAAGATGCAATGTGAAATTTGAAAATTAAGAGCTTTTTGAAAGTGAAATGTAGATCCCCATATCATGGTTATGCTTTAGAAATTATACAGAATATTTGTAAATTGAAATTTTCTAAATAAAGCAGAGTTACGTCATCATAACCAATATATGTAAAGATCAAGGTTAATATATGACGCACTGCAAAGGATATCTGGAAGGACCGTTTCCTCAGTGGAAGACCATTACAATTGAACCCTTAAAAACCTAGAACAAATGCTAAATGAATCAAATCAATTGAATAACTAAGCAATAAAATAAAACAAAATGTAAAAAAATATAAAAAACCGACCTTATTTTTATTTTATTTTCATTTAATTTGAAATACTAAAATAATAACAACACACACACACACACACACACACACATATATATATATATATACATACATATATACACAACAAAAAATAAAAATGTTATTTACTAAAACATTAATTAAAATTAAAATGTCAACGGAAAACAAATTTAAAATATTAAAGAAAACTGAAATGTATTTTATTTCAGTTAGATGTGAAGAAAGCATTTCTAAAACATTATAAAAAACCAAAACGGATGAATGTGAAAAATAATACACATAATGCCACAATAACATCCGTGATGCTGTGAAAAGTGGTCTAGTGGCCCACTATGGTTTTGACTGTGCTTGTGTTTATTACAGCCCATCATATGACCGTGATGATTTGTGTGTGCGTATAATGAGGTTAAACACTGTAAACCTCAGTTTACTGAGCGCACACATATCCAAGTTTCATTTTCTTCACCTTCTCAGAACCGGCCTGAAGAGATAAACCACAGTAAAAATTAGTTATCCATTTAAAAGCCATTTAAAAGCGAGCTGCTCGGCTAACTGCACTTTTGACGCCCACTTTACAAGAAGTTCTGTTAGTTCAAGAAGGCGGTTCTGCGATCGCTGTACAAATAATCGCTCTTCCCAGGACTTTTAGCACACATTATGCATTAGTAATGTCACAGACGTATGCGTTCGTTTGAGGAAAGAGATAAACGAGGGCGCCATCGCACAGAGACGCAGTGAGTCAGCCGTTTGTGACACCGGATGGAGCAGTGTGCGAAGGTGTTGCCTAATGTTAGCCTGCTCGATTATTAATCCTCGTGTCTAAACACAAGGCGTCTTGAGAGTCGAACCGAGTGAAAGATTTTGTGAAAAGCTAATAGTATCAGAGGCCGGCGAGTCTGAGGCAGCGCCGCACCCCGCTGTGTGCACTGTGGGAGGACCGGAGCGCACTGATAAGGGGACGAGAGTGTGTGTGCGTGTGTGTGTGTGTGTGTGTGTGTGTGTGTGTGTGTACTTTTACACACGTCAGCCAAAGCTGCTGAGCAAAAGGGAAGAAAAGTGTTGAGAAAGAGTTGCTTGAAGACCGCATTCTGGGTTTTTCAAAACTTTTGGTCTAGAGACAGTGTTTTTAGCATCACCGAGATGCTTCTTTTCACGTGTTTAAAGAAGTACGTTTAAATATTTCAGTTGTTTTTCCACTTTAATATCAGTGTAAAGCTTTAGCAACACTATTGTAGCTTTTGCCATGTTTAAATACTACAATGGTGTTTTTATTTTCGTATTTTCCATTTTTAAGTCAACTTAATAATTTAAGTTAATTTCATTGAGCAGTTTTGTCATCGCTATTAGTCACTATTTTTATAATTCTGTATAGTGCAGAATAACACAGACTTTTTATCTCACATTTGTAAGTTTCAGAAATATAAACAGTTTTTTCCTTTTCTTATTCCATTGTGGATACTTTTAGGACATTGATTTAGTTAAATGAAATACATATTATTTTACAAAAAAATATATGTATATTGCATAAAAACAGATATATATATATATAGATAGATAGATAGATAGATAGATAGATTTTTAATGTTATTTTATTTTAAATATTTTAAATATATAGTGTTTTTATGGTTTCCCTGTGTTTTTGTAATTTTATTAGTTTGTCATTTTATACTGAAATACGTTTGCATGATAATTTGGTTTATTTTAACAATATTAATAATAATAATAATCACGATAATCATCATAATGAAAATGTATTCTGAATTTAAGATTAACCAAACATGAACTGTGAGAATATGCAGCATTTCAAAGCACTTTTTTTCTATATTTTAACTTATTCAAGTATTAATAATCAAAGCGGGATGCTCAGACAGAGATCTGTGTGTTCAGTTGGGCGAACGGTTAAATAAACACAAGATGATGGGAGCATTCAGCGATGGTGAATCAGTGATGTCAGCGATGATGTAAAAGCCTGTCGCATTTCAGCAACACTTCCACTAATTTTAGAATTAAACATAATTCCAAAAATCTGAAATCTCTTTCTACTTTTTGGCCTCAACTGCTGTTCGCAGCATTTTATATATTCATTTCAAAACGGCACAGTTGCAATAAAAATAGGGATGTGAATCTGAACTAAATTTAGGGACCGTTACAATTATTTGCATTGTTTTTTTTGTTCACTTTTCTCCATATTCTCATACTTTTTTTGGCCGGATTATGGGAATTTAAAATGCACGTATTTGCGTATACTAAAAAAAAGCTTTTTTTAAACGAATGAGTGAATGTTATGTGTCTGTGACACAACATTAAAGACGTTTTGAAAGTAAAAAGATGGAAGTATTAGTGCAAAATAGGCACGAAACATATTTGGACACTTAATTCGCTCACTAAACGCCTGATATAGCTCAAAGGTCAGCGCAAAGAAAGGCTTGGAAAAGCTAAGAAAAGCTCCTTTCTAACGTCTTCTGAGTGTCTTTCCGCGGGGTTAAGATAACATGTGGTTAATGCAAGCATCTGATAAACAGAACATCTATAGGGGAACTAAAAGTGTGAGAGGGATATGAATGTGGTTTACCATCAGCTTCTGTAGAAGAATTTTCGTCTTAATATTACCCCGATCTAGATGGTGACAGATTTTAAAAACAGGAAATGAGATCAGATCTCATGCAATGCCTTTCCCTTCCAACAACGAATGCTTCAAAAACATCTATTTCTTATCTGTTTGTTCAAACTTTTTACCAAAAAAGCATTCATCACGTCTTTGATGGCTGGGTTGTCGATTTAGACGGGACTCGAAGACCAAGCTGGCAAAATCCAAAAACACAAATGTTTTGCAAAAGCTGAAAATATCAGGGAGGGCAGTTTATTGAAGATAATTGTATATTGAATATAATTTTTTTTACATTTAAATATTGCGTGCACGGTGTACTTTTTGTCTTTTTGGAGACATAATGGTGAAAAAAAACATCCAAAATACATATTTAAAGGTGCTGTATGTAGGATTTTTACTGTACTAAAACATTAAAAATACCATTGCAGATACGTAAGAAACATGCCAAGTTAAAAAAAATGCTATAGTTAGTTATTATCTTTGGAAAAAGTGCGTTCCGGCCCGAAATGTCTATCTTTTATTTTGTTCTGTGTAACAAAGTCAATTGTATTTCAGCGCCCCAGGTTGCCAGTTGGCGGAAAACTCAGCATATTTAATTTCATTCATCATCTGCTTGTTCCTGTTGGTGTCATCAATCTGGCAACCTGCGTGTGCATCAGATCTGAGGAGAGGGGGAGGCCGGGTGAAAAAACACTCTCCACTATTTTACATTTGACATGCAGTACCTGCATCAACCACTAGTTCAATTCCACATACAGCACTTTTAAGTGTTTATTTTATTTTTATATTTATTTTTGTTTTATGACAATACGGATCTTCACTGAGATTTTTCTCCACTTCAGCAGAACCTAAATACACCTTTTCTATACTCTGAAGGTTTTTGTTAAGGGGTTTGTTTATATATCATTCGTTCGGTCTGTACATTTTCAATTACAGTAAAAATAATTTGAAAGGCAGTTTTCTCAAAATAGATTTCTTTCCTCTCTTCAGCAGCACTTACAAACACCAAAATTAACACTTTTATTCCTGTCTATACTCTGAACATTTTTACTCAGGGTTTTGTTAGTTTTGTTAAAAAAACGATTTTATTATAGCACTTTATATATGTATTTGCTTAAGTAAATTTAACTCACAATACATATTTTATATCGTTTTTTTCTCCACTTAAAGCTTACTTCCTATCTATCCTATCTAAGGTTTTTAGGGATTTGATCATATATCTTTCGCTTGATTTTATTATTGCACTTCTAAGAATCTATTTACGCCTGTAGATTTCACATAGAATACATATCTTTTAAGTTTTTTTCTCCACTTTAACAGCATTTACAAAACCCAAACTTAAGAGTTTTATTCCTATCTATATTCTAAAGATTTTTACTGAGGGGTTTATCGATATATCATATATCATTTTGAAAGCTTTTAAGTTGTTTTGCCCTAAATACGCTAAATTCAGCAGCTGGAATCTGACACACAAATTGAAACCAAGCTCAGATTTTCAGAAGCTGAATAAATATCCCTGTTTTGATGGCAGGAGGAAAGACACGGACGAAGGACAAGTACAGAGTGGTGTACAGTGATGTCCAGCGCCTGGAGCTGGAGAAGGAGTTTCACTTCAGCCGCTACATCACCATCAGACGGAAGGCGGAGCTTGCTGTGGCCCTGAGCCTATCAGAACGCCAGGTGGGTCGAACCTGCGAGTTCATGTTGTGAGATTTGTCTAATTATAATTACATAGCTTCCTGTGAAAGGATGTGATGTCGCTGTACAGAATTACGTTCAGGTGTCAATGATGAGCAATATATTATAACCACAACACCTAAATTCTTGGGCTGCATCCTTTAGAAAGAGGAAGATTATAGTCAGTGCCTTATTCCCCTAAATTCCCATAACTCAGTTCTATAGAAACGGTAAGCTTAAACAGGCCGGGACATGCCAAGCTGATGGCTAAAATATACACCTAAAAAAACAAAAAACACTTTTGCGGCGCATTTCATGTTAATCACATTAATTTTTTTGTTTGCATAGTATACGTGCTAACAATAGTATATGTGCATGTTTGTTATGTGTAGATAAATACACACCCATGCATGTATATATTTCAACGAGCATAAGGGTAAATAAAATGTTTTAATCTACTCAGAGATGCAATAAACAATATAAATGTAGGCAGGCAGATAGGACAAAAATCACACGCACATAAAGACGAGATCGGAACAAACAGAGCTGAAACCACGAGACTTAAATACAACCAGGTAAATCACTAAATTAACTACACACAGCTGAAGACGATTAACTAAAGTGGGTCTACGGAACACATGGCACACGACAAAAACAATAACAGAGTCCAGAGAACGTGACAATATGAATATATAATATCACTTATATGAATATAAATATACATATAAATAATTGCAAACATTTTCAAAAGATATATGATAAATGTACACAGTACACAGAGATATAGTACTGAATAAAAGTTTTATTTTGGATGTGATTTTGTATATATATATATATATATATATATATATATATATATATATATATATATATATATATTACTGCTGTCAAATAATTATTACGATTAATCTCATGTATCTCAAGTAAAAGTTGTTGTGTATGCAATATATGTGTGTGTACTGTCTATATTTATTATTGTATAAATAAATATGAATGCATGTATTCAAGAAAAATATGCTCTGTTGAAATATTAAATATATTCATATATAATATCAAATATAAGAATGTAAATAAAAAAATTATATATATGTAAATAAATGTAAAATGTCTACTTTATGTGTGTGTATATTGAATATACACAATACACATAAAGAAATGTAAAGAAATGGATTATGATTTTATGTATATATATATATATATATATATATATATATATATATATATATATATATATATATGGTCCATTACTAAGTAATATATATATATTATTCCTTACATATTTATGTGTGCATATATACATACATTTGTAAGCAGTTGCATCAAAATATTGCAAAAATAGCTCAGAATGCAAAGATGACATCATTAAAATTCATTAACACAATGGTTTGGCTCATTAACACATATGTAAATGTTATGCAACCTCATCATTTGTTCAAATCGGGCAAATCATTTTGACTCTGTGGTTCACAGGTAAAGATCTGGTTTCAAAACAGACGAGCCAAAGAAAGGAAAATGAACAAGAAGCGCCTCCAGCAGTCTCAGCAGAGCTCCACGTCCACACCGGTCAGCGTAAACACGGCCATGGTCAGCAGCACCAATAACGGCTTGATGACAGACAATATATCGACCAGCATCAAAGAGGAATACTAAACACTCTTCCGAACAGAAGGATAAACAGTACATGTTTACACGGTTTCAGTGACGCCGAGTGGAGCGTTCATATTGCACTACACCAATGACATGCAAACACGTTTCATTGTGAATAACGCGCACAGTATTTCAATTTTTGTAAAAAATGATGATCTCGGAGTATGTTGAATAATGCTTGCTAAATTTCTATACTGCTTTTGATATGACCTCACTAACTACTGATGATGATTTGATGACTATATTTTTACCACTACCGCTTTGCTTTACTATGTACAATATTTTACACCTACTGGATGATGAAAAAATGACTTCCTTTTTTTAAATGGAGTCAGCTGGTGCCTCTGTGTAATCGTTCATTTGTAAAAAAGAGCATAATTTTAATAAAACGATAATATTCCAGGAGAATATAAAATTGCTGACGTTCAGAATCTAATGGTTTTTTTTTTTTTTTGCATTTTGAAGTTACAACAAAATTCCCTTCATTATTGTAATGACAATTATTACTTTTATTTTTTGTATTCTCAATGACAATTCTTACTATAGTAGGTAATTTTTTTAAATAAAATATTTTAAATGCATTTTTTGTTCAGCATAACTGTAATAATAATGGTGTATAAATACTTTACAATTTACTTTTTTATTTTTATATATATTTTAAAAATTTATTTCATGTCATATATATATATTTATATATATATATATATATATATATATATATATATATATATATTTTTTTTTATTATTATTTTTTTAATGCATTATTCATACAAGCATTATTCATACAAGTATTAATATAAATTACATTATAATGCTTAATATAAAGTAATTATGTCGAGAACTAAAATGCAGGATACTATGTTGTGTATCATGTTTTCTTATGCATCATACTTTTTATAGATCTAGCTATGATTAGATAAGCGTTATAATGTATTACTACGGTGGTTACAATTGTTGATAGGATCTTACAATGCATTACAAGCTGCATTACAACCCATAGTTAATGCATTAAAATACTTTTCTAATTCATTACATATAAAGGCACCAATAAAAGCGCTACCTTGTATTTTTATTCGAACAAACACAAAAACCCCATCGTTAATCTGTCCTTCACGCGTTGATCGGATTGAACGAAATCACACAACGAGCAGATCTAAATCACGCTGTACTTTGAGAGGGTGGAAACCCGTTGAGTGTTTACCGATCACAATGAGCCGCGCGGATCGTAAGTCTTGATAACACAAGGAAACAAACACAGCTTATTGATAAAAACAGAAGCTGGAGCAGTGAGCGATCAATCATTGACAGAGAAGCCAGAGGTCGAGCAGAAGCCGCGGGCCGCACGGACGTCATCGGATGGGACGGGCGGAGCCTGTTTGTGCGGCTCGGTCAGATGATTCATGTCAATTAAAGAGCCAATAAAGACCTGATGCCAGTAACGTTCATCTCACGTCCTTCAAGATCACGCGCTCCAGCTGTTAATGTTTGATCGCTTTCACAATCTCACCATTGACCCTCATCCGAAGGAACGCACATGTGTCAAAAGTAGACGTTCGAGTCTGAGAAACGGGTCAAAATGTGTGTCAAAAGTCACGCTTGATGGAAATATATCTGATATGTAGCTGATAACTCAATTATGTCCTTCTATTTTTTTAAATGAAATTAATATCATTGGTTGTTTTAGGTAAAAGCAAGGAAAAGCAAGGAAGCTCAAACTACTGTAAGCCAAAACATAATCGAGTACTTCAGTTTTGAGCTTTTAGGTAAGAAATCAAAAACAAAATAGTATTATCCTTCCTTCCGTGAAATACAAATAAGAATGTTTTGATTGTTTTTGTTCATACAATGAAAAAAATACTATAAGTTCTGTTGTTATGTAAGGACTAATTAATTCAATAATCTCCTTTTATATTTTACTCAATGTTCATTGGCTGTTTTAAGTGAAAGTCAAATTCTGAGGAGCTCAAAAGAGTACTTCTTATGGAATAATACAGCTATGGCGTAATCGTAATCAAGCACCAAGTGAGTCTACAGCTGGGGGCATTTAAGTAAGAAATATTCAACAAAATAATGCAAAACGTATTCTTCTTAGAACAATTACACATGATATATAGACAAAAAACTGTTTGGGTTCTTACAATAATAAAAAAAAACAATGGGATTTTTTTTGGTTTGTGTTACACATATATACAATTTATTGACTGTTTTAAGTGAAAGTAAAACACAGGGGAGGCTCAAAAAAGTAAATTATAAAAAATTTTTGCTTGTTATTTTGCCTAATTTTGAGCACTGAGATTAAGAAATACAAGAAATATGCAAGAAATACATCCATAATTTCATGTGCAGCTCACACATTAAAAATATAAACACGCTTCAGTTTCTTGCTGTTAAGAACATATTAGCCTATTAGTTCAGAAACTCGTTCATCAACCACAGAGGTCACCATCTTGTTACACACTTCAGCATCTTTATTGAGGAACCAGTACACACTAAAAAAACACACTAAAAACAGAGCTTATGAAAATAAAACGCTCATCTGGTCACGTGAATGAATTCCTCTAAACATCCCAACAGGACTTTTAAGTCCGTTTACAGCCGCGCAGATAACACGGGACGTTATTCTGCGTGCGTTAATCATTAGCCTTCTGGATGTGGGAAAGTCAGGCTGCTAAAGGCAACAGCAGCATCTCCATCTCTTCAACCGAACAGCAAAAACATGATCGAAATTGCATTTGACGGTGCTCTTTTTGAGTGTCTGGGTGTTACTAGAAACAATTTTTTTCCCATTTTTAAAAATGGCATCCAGTTTAACAGTCATTCGGACCGGCTTATTTAGGACCGGCATCATTAGACGGCGACTGATTAATGACGAAAAAAAAATATTTCCACAAACGCCGATAAAGATTGAAGGAGGCGCTTTCAATTGCATTTAAGTAGGTGCTTAATGTAAATGAATGAGCAAAACTGAATATGTTTAAAAACTAATTTTTTTACGCACCGCGATGCATGAGAGGAAGTCACGTGACATGACCAGGAAACCACCACGGACCACAGACTAAGACTTTCCAGTCCACCATTTCAAAACATTTTAAAACTGATAAAAAAATAATAATCTACGAAAACAATGGTTTAATAAACTCACATTCATAAAGATGTAACAAAATGCTTGCACGCTGAAAAACACTCAATCAGCACAAAAACCTATTTAATGCAGAAGCTTTTAACCATGCGCATTGTTTCGAATCAGCTTGGGTCATGATGTTAATGTTTATAATAACTTAATATCTTCATGTCACAATTAATCAGATTAGAGTTGGATGATAATATAGATATATTTTGTGACAATATAAACAATAAAACAGCTTAAATTGGCTTTATAATATAAATCGCTCTATGTACTGTACGGTACGTGTACAAATGTAATAGTTATATATGTACAATTTTATATAAAGACCTATAATATAAATTAACTTACTTAATATTACTAACAGTATACCGTATGCATGCTAAAGCTAGACAGACTTATATAAAGTATCTAACTTTTTATATAGAGCTGTGAGATAATATAAATAAAACTTCAATAGCCGAAATATATACAGAGCTGGTGATAATTAACTAAATTAAATGCAATTGTTCATGAACGTAACAAAGATGCAATAAAAAATGACGTGCATTTATATTTAAATGCCTTTTAGATGTTTTTGCAGAGAATTCGTGCTACGAAGTTTTTATCTGGAAACTGAACCCGGAACTAGTTTACTAGCAGGACTAGTAAGGCCTTCACACAGCTTTAAAGCAGTTTAACCCGCCAGTGTGGGTGGACCTCCAGATATCATCAGACCTCTTTTAGGTAATTTCCTGCACTTGAGGAACTTACAAAATTGAATATATTTTTACGGCAACACTTTCATGGAAACATAACATTATGTTAACGTTTTGAAACTCTCTCCAGACGGCCAAATGCAGATGTTTTTAACTCATTGGCTCTCTCGTATCTGTTACGCGAGGACTCAATAGAGCAAAGCTTCGACTTTCCAAATTTCGATTGCTTTGAAAACAATTTCAAATCGGCCGGGTGCTGTGTTTATGTGATTGCAAATTCAAAAGCCTTCTTTTAAACCATTTCTCGCCATCATATCATCACAGAGCAAACTTCTGTTCAAATTTCTAAACACAGTAGTGTTTGTCTGAAGGAAACGAACGTAATTTTGGATTAGTCTTGCGTAGTCAACATTTAACGGTTCAGCCTAGGCACATGAAAACACCCACAAATGAAAACGGGCTTGTGATTTACTCGCCCTCGGGCCGGTGTATGTGACTTTCTTCTTTCAGACAAATACGACTGGAGTCATGTTAAAAATGTCCTGGCTCTTACAAGCTTTATAATGGCAGCGAATGGGTGTTGAGATTTTGAAGCGCAAAAAAGTGCGTCCATCCATCATTAAAAGTTTTCTAAATGACTCCATTTCACTTTATAAGGTTTTAAAATAAAATAAAACGACAACCTGACTAGGCTGTGAACATGAATAGGAGGAAGTAAATCTGCACGCAAACAAAGTCTGCGGTCGCATTGAGCCTTTTGACAAGAGTAAAGGCTTCAATAGTTAACCAAAGCTGACGACTCTGGTTACATACATCTTCCTAAACTCTATTTTAAAGGTTTAAGAGATATAAGTAATGCAATGCAAAAAAATTATGAGCTGATTAGGCTGTTATATTAGAAATGAGCCTGATCTGCTAGCGCACTTACGTACGAGCTTCTTTCTGCACCGAAGCAGCTATCGATTTTTAACCAAACAGGCCTACTCTTCTCAGACTTCTCAGACAGCTGAAGTGTCCAATGGAGTTAAGAGATGTGTACTCAAGCTACTTCTCAAGATATTATACATTGTTTCACTTCAGAGGGCCCTGTTAACCCCCCCGGAGCCGTATTTTTCTAAAAGAAGAAAGTCATACACACCTAGGATGGTTTTTAGCAATTTTCGTTTTTTGGGCGAACTATCACTTTCGTGCTCACTCTACAAGCCATAGCACAGCACATCAGCTTACAGTACCATCGTTAACATATCACACCAAACAATTTACAGTGCTTCACAAAAACTCGAAAAGCGAAACATAAGTGAGTGTAAGTGCTTAATTTCTCAGGAAAAGTATGATTTTACACAGCTGTTGTTGTGAAACTAGCATCTGTGTACCTGAGAATAAATACTCTCCTCCTGAGGCCGCGGGCGAGCGCTCGACTGGTTTGGAGTGAACGTCACCTCACCGTACTCAACTTCTTCCTTCTTCTCTTTTCTCTCCTTCCTCTTCCTCTGATGTTGGATGGCAACATATTCCACATCAGCAGGCGGGAGTGATTCTGCGCAGACAGAAGGAACAAAATGACACACAATGATACACACTATGTACTTATGCACTCAGCCATGTATGAATTATATACGGGTTATTTTGTCATTAACAATCGGAGTCCGGCAGTGTTCAAAATCCTACACTCATTTAAAGGGATAGTTCTCCCCAAAATGGAAATTCTCTCATTAATCACTTACCCTCATGTCGTTCCAAAGCCATAAGACGTTGGTTCATCTTCGGAACAATACAAATATTTTTGATGAAATCAGAGATCTGACCCTCAATAGACTAAAATGATCCAGGTCCAGAAACGCAGTAAATACATGGGTAAACAGGATGTGACGTCAGTAGCTCAACATCAGCTCTGCGACACTACGAGAATGTGTTTTTTTTCCGCCATTGTGAAGAGCAGGTTTCCTCTCGGTGTAAACAACCGCAGATTACGTTCAAGAGCATGCTTTCCCTCCGAATGCAAACAAGGCTGATTACGCCAAAAACGTTAAAGTGTGTGCGCGCGAGTAAGCATGTGCTTCGCAATACTCTCTAAAATGAGGAAGACATAAGTAAGGGGTCCAATGAATTATGTTATTTTTGTTTTCTTTGCACAAAAAAAACTATTTTCACAGCGTCGCGAAGCTGAAGTTGAGCTACTGATGCCACATCCTGTTTTACTGATGCAAGTTTCTTGGATCATTTCAGTTTTGTTGCTGTCTGTTGAGGGTCAAAATATCTTAATTTGACAGTATATAAAGACAATGTGAGACATTAGCGGGTATCTCTACACAGACTGTTGCTACTAGTCAGCAAACGGGCAACTGACAAATGGAGCTTTCGAGAGTCGCAAACAATAGTAATGAAAAGATTCAATTCGGTGCATGTTAAACTAGTGATGGTAAGACTTTTGGAAGATGGAAGATTTATGGAAGATTTTAATACCCAAATTCCTCGTACACATTTACATATTCCATCTTTGCTCATATTCCAAATTAGGAATTCATTACAATACAGCAAAGGATCGAAAACATAGAGGATTAGTTCACCTCTCGCATATTTGTTCAGATGGAATCATTCACAAACCAACTCATCACTAATAAACTAATAATTCTCCAGAACTATAAGCTTACACTGTACTAAATAAATTGGTACAGTAACAGGAAAAGTGCTGGCAGCTGATCATTACACGCAACGTTATCCATTAATTTTACCTACTTTTCCGTATGTAAACTCTAAAACACAATGCAATGAAGTGTAAAACTTAAAATACCGGTAAAACACCTGTAAAAAAAAAAATACAATTCCCTCGAATTATACAGTATGTTGTATATTTGTAGAGATTTGTTTTTAGAGTACAGTTAGTTAAATGAGATTAATCTTCTAAACCAGTGCTTTGTAATTCCAGTCCTCACATATACACCACTCGCACACGTTGTATGCGTCTTAGATCATCAGCCATTAGACCATAAGTGCCCTGCGAAGTAGACATTACAGGATATTCTGCCATGATCCATTCACAGTGCTTTAAAGAGTGCAAGATGTCAATAAAGAGGTGTATTATGTCATACTTGTCACACACTCACACTTCTCTAGCTCTCTAGTTTTATCTGTGTAAAAGATGCTCTAGACCAGTGGTTCCCAACCGGTGTGCCGCGGCACTAAGGGGTGCCGTGAGATCTTTTGAGGGTGCCGCCAAAATTTCGGGGAAAAAATTCCAAGGGTGCCTCAAACAAGAAAAAGTTGGGAACCACTGGTGTAAACAGTATTCTCATATCATCTAGGACTAGGTATGAGGTGTTGTTGCATGCAAACTCTCGAAATGAAACAAATAAATAAATAATAATAAAAAAGCTACGGAGATTTTAAATATCTATTTCCTTATAAGGGTGCCGGGAACTTTTGAAAGGCTTTCCAAGGGTGCCTCAAACATGAAAAGGTTGGGAACCACTGCTCTAGACAATGGTGTATCTGTGAATTAATGTCTCGAAGTAACTTCGGCAGGGACCATGCCGATCAGAAAACAGCTCATACGTCGAGCCCTCTTCTAGCTGGTTAGCTGGTTATATATTTAGATGTCATCATCAGGTGTAAAGAAAGACATGCAAAATATGTAGGACGGGAGTCACGAGGGCTGGAGATGAAAACCGCTGAACCACAAAATATTTATCTTTAGATTTTATAAATGGATATGTGAAGTCATAACCTGCCTTTAGTTTACGCCCCAAGACCAAAAACCTTACTCATGTATGAAAACATCTTTGGAAACATCAGGCTGATGTTAAACAGAAGCATTCTTATAATTAATAGAATGATAAAATTAAACGTATGCAACACAACCGAATGTAATAAATAAAACAAGTTGCAGAATTAGACAGTGAGTTTTAGGAAGTAACTCTTATTCACTGACTGCCACTAACAAACACGCTGATAGCTTTGTGTTGTTTTAAACAGTCTGGTAGATCTCAGAGCTTTACTGAGCTTCTCACCTGCTTTCTTCGTGTCATTCTTTTTCTTATAAGTGATATCAGCGTATGTGATGTCCTCATTCCCAGCGGCGGCTGATGGAGAAATATCGACAAGAGCAACATATAAAATACAGTCTATTATTTCAGTCATGAGCGTATTGGCTCCAAAACTAGCTTTATAACAGGTCATCCTCAGACCACTTTATTTTTTCCACATATCAAAATGTCTGCATGTAAAAAAAAACTAAGACAGATACAGGAAGTGAGATCATCTTTGACTAAATTTGAGTAAATTCTGAGTAGGCCACACGTAGAGTACTTTCCCTTTTTTTTTTCAAATCAACTAACAATGTGAACGAACAAAGACTTATGAATCCAAAGCTTTCTAAAAAATACACATCAAAATAATTTGTGTCATGTTTCATGAATAAGGCCCAATTATTTATCATGTGTACTTGGCCAAAAAAATATGTTAAAAAAAAATTAATTTGGCTCAATTTTTAATATATATATATATATATATATATATATATATATATATATATATATATATATATATATATATATATATATATATATATACATGTACATTGTTCAAATTTCCACCAAAAGATGATCATCACTACATGCTTTATGTTTATATTTTTGGCCTTTGGTACAATCTTTAAAATATATAACATATAATATATAATCCACAAAAATTTTCTCAAGATTTAAAGGTCTATTAACCAACGTTTTTGGCTCTAGAATTGACTGACCTGGTGTTGACTTGACCTGTTTTTTCCTGTAGATGTGATATGCGGTGATGAAAAGCAGAATCAGGATAAGCGCAACACAGCCCAAAGCAATCAGAGAGAAGTGTAAGACTATACAAGAAAGAAACACAAGGTCATTTAAACCAAACTTTAAAAACTACTTCATTTCATACCAAATGCAACAGCAACAGGAATAACTACAAGCAATTAGTGGCAGTCCATTAGTACATGAAACACTTAACAACAGAAGAGCCCGTAGATCTCTCAAAGGCATCAATTATTAGTTTATTTGTAATTTGCCGTATTCGCTGTTGTTACTCATTGATAAAGGTAAGACAACACGGGTGAGATTCATACCAGAGGATGAATTGTTTGTTACTGTTGAGGTCTCAGATGCAGCAGTTGATCCTGTAATAAAACATTGTTGCAGAATCATTTGCGTTCTCAATATAAACTGCTGTATGGATTATTAGTTATTATAAAGAATTAAGTGGCCAGTTAAGAGTCTTAATTTGTTTGAATCTCAGGAAACCTGTCTGGGACAAGCCCAGGACACACTTCAGTTCAAAATATGACTTTACTGGTATTAAACAATTTTGTACATGTGATGAAAATGTAAAAAAGTATAAAATAATAATAGTATATCTGTACATAAATACAAAAAAAGTAAATTATAGATAGTAGATTGTAGATATGATTATAATTTTCTAAATGCAAATAAAATGCAGGGTTGTAAAATGGCTCTCATTTTTTTCATGCAACATATAATTTCTTTAGATTTTAAGATGAATTTCTTTTTGAAAATCAACTAATCATTAAAGAGTCCTAGAGGAGATAAACAGTTAATCAAAACAGTTAATCAAAAACACATCAGAGTTATTCTTCTCTGATTTAAGAAGATTTTGTGATGAAGTGTGACTTGGACGTGTTTTTGACTGGTTTTATGAGAGTCATTTTCATCACTCTTGTTGCTGTTGCTGTGGTTTTTATAACTAAGTGAACATGTATGGGTCGCTCACCAGGACAGGGTTTGACTTCAACGGTCTTCTGTCCGTGACTGACGTTGTTCTTCACGCTGCAGCTGATGTTTCCATCGGTTCTCGTGTCCAGATCAATGAAGGAGTCTCCATCCATCAGTGGATCTCCATTCAGAGTCCAGCTGTAGAGGATCTGATCTCCCTCAGAGGAGCAGGACGCCCTCCTCTCCCCGCTGGAGGAGCACTTGATTGACACCTCCACTGAGCCAATAGGAGCTGGAGGGAGGGACATGTGACCGTCACACAACTCCTTCAATGTCAAGACATTTCTAAACAAATTGTGTAGCTGAGGAGAAAACTGGACTGAATTAAACATGCAGTGTAGGTTAGTCACGTGACAACAATGTAGCAAATCACTGTTTAAATAGTTTTTATGTTATTTTTTAAAACAGCAGGCAGTGTACGTATATTCAACAATCAGCTTCATGAATAAAAACCTTCTCAGATATTCAGCCGATTCATTTGAGAGAAAGAGAGAGTTTCTGTACCTTCAACCTTCACTTGAAGATCTCTTTTAAATATTTCTGTCCCACCTGAAGAATAGACTCTTATTGTGTAATTCCCTGAATCTGATCTGATCACAGGGTTTATTATCAGAGTCCCAGCATTGACTGTAACTTCAGTTCTGCTCCAGTAAAGATCACATACACTCTTCTTCTTCATGTCATTCTTCACTGTACAAACTGGATCAGAGTCTGTGTTGTAGTTTATATTCTGTTGTATCTTGATTTCATGTTTTGTAGTGTCCCACACCATCAGCAGACTGAGTTTGTGTCCCAGAGCTGCGTAACAGATATCAGACTGATTTAACCTGCAGTACTGATCCAGACCTGAAGAACAAAACACACACACACACACACACACACACACACACACACACACACACACACACACATTATGCATGAACGTGCATAAATATTGCTCACATTATAAAATCTGGCACAAATGACACAAACATTTACAAGATAAAACTTGACCAGAAACACACATCTGATCTAAAATATTCTTCATCATAATCAGACGCTTAACTCTTTTCTCTAAAGAAAGAGTCATTTGTGTCTCTTCTTTTGAATTACTATACTAGTAACAGTAGTGTAGTGTGCAATAAACATATCTGCTACATTTAAAATAAAAATAGCTGCTACAATAAAACATTCACTTGTTTGGATGTCAACAGTCAAAAAGCAAATCTAAATATTGATTTTATTAAAATAAACAATCGTACTTTCAATTTAACATAATATTGTGATAATGGTGGTTGTGGTAATTAATCACATTAATAACATTATTTAATGAAACCTGCATGTAATGCAAAAATATTTTTTCTTTTTCATTTTAAAAAGACTCAGAAAAAGTTGAGAAAGCACTACAACTAGATTACTGCAGACTCTTAATATAATATTACAACTAATTGATTCTTATCAGAGCATCCCAGCAGAGTTTGATCTGAAAGTGACTCACATGCAGCAGATTGAAGCAGCAGCATCAGTCCAAAGATCAGCATCATTTCTGTAAAGTTTCCAGAAGAAGAGTGCAAAGCTGCTTCAGATCGTGTCTGGACTTCTGTCCGTCTCTGCTCTGGCTCTCATGAAGCGTCTTCACGGCGAGACTCAGACAGGACTGACACATGAGGAAACCTCTGACCACTTCACAGAGGAAAGAGGAAGTTTCCTCTGATGGGGGAAGGCAGATGTTACAACTAAAGCAACCGAGCGAAACTAAGAGAAAGATGGAAAAAGAAGTAACGTTTTCAGGCACAAGGAACAAGTGAGAATGAGTTGCAAAATGACTATTTATGTAAAATTCCTTGATAGACTCTTGAAGCATATTTACTGTATGGATGAAATGCTCAATGCTCAATCTGGTCTACGTGTGAGAGTTACAGCAGACTGTTTGTAATGTCTTCCTCTCTACGAGGGTATTGATGGTGTTTGTAGTGTTTGACTCTAATCCAGTTCACGTGTGAATGAAGAGACGATTCTGACCTTCAGCCCGCATGGGGACTGTTTCATAAACGGGTTTACTCAATAAAACAGTTTTATTTCTGTTAGCCCAACTTACTGTCAATTGATTTGGTTCAAAATGAAGCTTTCCTTGTTTGGTAGACTTGTTTTATGAAACTTCCCCTTGGACTCGCTCTTCTGTTTACTAGAGAGAAGACTCGTATGTTTGCAGCTTCTCAGAGCTGCTCATGTAGAAAGCGACACCTTCAGGAGGAGACGACAACTACAGCTCAACTTCAACTCGACTCAACTCCACCGAGATCTGCTTCGTTTCACTCAAAAGCTCATGCTTTAAAGTGCTGCTATTATGGGCAATCGAGATTCATATTTTGGGTTTGGGAGTCCCTCACAACAAGCTGACATGCATGCGAGGTCAAAAACACTTATCACTGCGGAAAAAAACTGTTAAAACCAGCTACTTCTACCTTAAACCAATCAGCCTAGGCTGGCTTTAGCTGTTTTTTTTCCAGCAGGGATCATATTCATTTATTTGTTCCTTACTTCTTCAACGACTCCAACGCGCGCACGTGACTCCCACATAGTGCGCTATGGGATATCTCTAGCCGTTGAGTTGTACACTCGTCATTGAGGTGCATTGTGGGATTGAATGAGTGCACTCGACATCGGCTGTCCCCTGAAATTGAGCCCTGTTTGAAGGTATAGGAGGAGATTTTGGATACGGCCATTGTCTTTTTGTTTTTTAAAATGAATCCCAAGCCGTTTCGAAATGAAATATTAGCATTAGCACTTGTTGGGAAACGCTGCTGAAAAAAACAGCATATGCTGGTTAGGTGTAGAAGCTGGGATGCCGGTTTAAACTGGTCCTTTGCTGGTTTGTGCCGCTTTTTTCAACAGGGAAAACTTGGATTTTCGAATTAGTCTGAATGAAAATGCTAATTCATTCTTTGACACGAGGTGCTGCCTTTGGAGCGTTAAAAGCTCACAAACATTGCTTTGAATGAAATCGCCCGATCACTCGAGGGGCTGTCGGGTTAGATTTAGCAGAACATAAGCTACAACTTTTAATCTACCTCATGTTTGTTCATAAACACAGAAGGTTCATCCACAAGAAAGTGAGGTGATGAAGCACAAACTACTGAGCGTGTGAAACAAAAAAAACATTAAATATTAAAACAATATTCTAAATCGATGATTTAGTGATTAACTTTCAAAGACAAACACACTCTTTGTTATTAGCGACATTCGGGGAAGGAAACAATAGTTATGAACCCATGCTCTAAAATGTATTTAATTTGTCTAGATTTATTTTTTCATATTGTTTTACGTCTGTTTAAATTTACTGATGCTTGCTTTCTGTTCGTTAAAATATTAACTGACAGTCTGACAAAATTAACGAGCCTGTGACTGCAAAAAAAAAAGAAAAAAAGTTTAATTTCAACATTTTTGAACACAAAAAGCACAACAAATACAGCCATATAGCTTTGACCCCATTTATGATTGATAAAGAACATCATGTTTATCAATAGAGCTGCGACGTGGATCAATAGCTTTAGACACGTAGAATATAAAACAGACACTATATATGAAATGAATCAACCAAAACCAACAGAGAGCATGAATGTTACAAAACCATTTCTAGAAGATATAGCGAAAAAAAGATACAGAATGACTTCACAATCTGCCAGATCTGTTTTAGAGAAATACATATCATACATGAACAGACAAGGTTTCAAGTAATAAAATACAATACTGCTAGTTCTTTCAAAGCGTAAAGACAAGTGAATGAACAAGCAATAAAATGTTACAAATAAAACTTTTTTAAAAATAGATTTAAAAATTAAAGAAAGAAAAGCTTCACTTCACATCTTCTGTGAAATAAAAAACTTACTTAAAATAGATTTAAAATGTAATGAATAAAAGCTTCACTTCACGTCTTCTGTGAAAAAATACAACTTATTTAAATATAGATTTAAAAAATGTAATGAAAGAAGAGCTTCACTTCACATCTTCTGTGAAAAAATAAAACTTACTTAAAATAGATTTAAAATGTAATGAATAAAAGCTTGACTTCACGTCTTCTGTGAAAAAAAAATTAAAAATAGATTTAAAACGTAATGAAAGAAGAGCTTTACTTCACGTCTTCTGTGAAAAAAAAACTTATTTAAAAATAGATTTAAAACGTAATGAAAGAAAAGCTTCACTTCACGTCTTCTGTGAAAAAATAAAACTTCCTTAAAATAGATTTAAAAACGTAATGGAAGAAGAGCTTCACTTCACGTCTTCTGCTGTTGACAGGTAAGAGCAGGATTCATGTGAGAGTCATTTCTCATAGATGTGATGATCTCCTGCTGGACTCATGGATCTTCTGCTGTGTTTTCATCTTCCTGTTTCTTTCCTGAAATCACCAAATTATCATCACCTTCACATCCTTAATATCTGCATCTCAAATCCATAATGATGATAATAAATGTCTCTCACCGTACGCGAGTCTCAAGTAGATGTGAAACCCTCCTAACAAACCCAACAGAACCATCAGCTGAAAACACCAGACCATCACAAACACAGACAGAGACGCTGAAAACAACAACCAGACAGAAATCAGAAACCACCCTTCATGTTTCCAGAAGAGCGTTTAGTTAAACTTGTGCCACATTCGTATCTGTGTGTTGCTGGTCACTGTAGAGGTCAAACTAGAGGTCACACATGCGGCTAATAAAATATCAGCACAGAATCCCCTGCTTTCTCTCTCTGAGCCATATATGTTCACAGAAGAGCCAGTTAGGAGAACACTATTGGTTGTTGCATTATTGGTGCTGGTGTGTTTTTTATAGGTGGACATTCGTCTATGAACCCTCTCTTTTGGAGAGCAAAACCTCTAAAAGCCATCTTGGTCAAAAATGAGATAACACTATATACTAAGTGAGTGATCTCCACACGTAGAACATGTTTATCAAGTACTTTTACTTCATATGCATTAAATGCCAGCCTGAAGCTACTGAGAAATACCATAGAAACCTATGGAAAGATGCCAGAAAGAAATGCTCATTTTACAAAACAACATCAGGAGTAGTTAGAGGCTTTTACTTTTATATTCCTCTAATATGTGGAAAACGATTATACAATTGTAATATATATTGCACATACTGTAATGATTATATTTGTTTGTATTTGTAATTTAACTTAAGGAAATTAAATCATAATATTATTATCATACAATACTTGAGAAACTTATATCATATGCACCCGCATACAATGCTAATAAATGTAATCAACGCAATAAGAATGAAAAAAACTAAAAAAACAAAAACTAATTATCACTGTAAATAATAGCATTTACCAAAAAAAAAAAAAAGACCTATAACATTTAGGAAGCAAGAGTGTTTTTAATTATCATGAAAATATAATATAAATACAAATAAAATGATTAGACTGTAAAATAGTCCTAATTTTATTCATGCAAAATATAATTTATTTGATTTTAGGGTGAGATGTTGAAATGCTTGTCTGTTTATAACTTATTAGTTGAAAAATAGAAAAAGTGGGTAAACAAACAAATGAAATACATAGAAAAAAACAAAGACAAAAAGGTTTACCTTAAGCCGGTCTAAATCTGGTCTCATTTAATAATAAAGAAAGAATATGAGAAAAGAAACTCAACTAAACAATAGAGAGTCCTAGAGGAGATAAAATCATCACAGGTTATAAAAAACACATCAGAGTTATTGTACTCCGATTTAAGAAGATTTTGTGATGAAGTGTGACCTGGACGTGTTTTTGACTGATTTGACTGTTTTATGAGAGTCATTTTCATCACTCTTGTTGCTGTTGCTGTGGTTTTTATAAATAAGTGAACATGTATGGGTCGCTCACAAGGACAGGGTTTGACTTCAACGGTCTTCTGGCAGTCCATTAGTACATGAAACACTTAACAACAGAAGAGCCCGTAGATCTCTCAAAGGCATCAATTATTAGTTTATTTGTAATTTGCCGTATTCGCTGTTACTCATTGATAAAGGTAAGACAACACGGGTGAGATTCATACCAGAGGATGAATTGTTTGTTACTGTTGAGGTCTCAGATGCAGCAGTTGATCCTGTAATAAAACATTGTTGCAGAATCATTTGCGTTCTCAATATAAACTGCTGTAAGGATTATTAGTTATTATAAAGAATTAAGTGGCCAGTTAAGAGTCTTAATTTGTTTGAATCTCAGGAAACCTGTCTGGGACAAGCCCAGGACACACTTCAGTTCAAAATATGACTTTACTGGTATTAAACAATTTTGTACATGTGATGAAAATGTAAAAAAAGTATAAAATAATAATAGTATATCTGTACATAAATACAAAAAAAGTAAATTATAGATAGTAGATTGTAGATATGATTATAATTTTCTAAATGCAAATAAAATGCACGGTTGTAAAATGGCTCTCATTTTTTTCATGCAACATATAATTTCTTTAGATTTAAAGATGAATTTCTTTTTGAAAATCAACTAATCATTAAAGAGTCCTAGAGAGTTATTCTTCTCTGAATTAAGAAGATTTTGTGATGAAGTGTGACTTGGACGTGTTTTTGACTGGTTTTATGAGAGTCATTTTCATCACTCTTGTTGCTGTTGCTGTGGTTTTTATAACTAAGTGAACATGTATGGGTCGCTCACCACGACAGGGTTTGACTTCAACGGTCTTCTGTCCGTGACTGACGTTGTTCTTCACGCTGCAGCTGAGGTTTCCATCGGTTCTCGTGTCCAGATCAATGAAGGAGTCTCCATCCATCGGTGGATCTCCATTCAGAGTCCAGCTGTAGAGGATCTGATCTCCCTCAGAGGAGCAGGACGCCCTCCTCTCCCCGCTGGAGGAGCAGATGACTGACACCTCCACTGAGCCAATAGGAGCTGGAGGGAGGGACATGTGACCGTCACACAACTCCTTCAATGTCAAGACATTTCTAAACAAATTGTGTAGCTGAGGTGAAAACTGGACTGAATTAAACATGCAGTGTAGGTTAGTCACGTGACAACAATGTAGCAAATCACTGTTTAAATAGTTTTTATGTTATTTTTTAAAACAGCAGGCAGTGTACATATATTCAACAATCAGCTTCATGAATAAAAACCTTCTCAGATATTCAGCCGATTCATTTGAGAGAAAGAGAGAGTTTCTGTACCTTCAACCTTCACTTGAAGATTTCCTTTAAATATGTCTGTCCCACCTGAAGAATAGACTGTTATTGTGTAATTCCCTGAATCTGATCTGATCACAGGGTTTATTATCAGAGTCCCAGCATTGACTGTAACTTCAGTTCTGCTCCAGTAAAGATCACATCCAATCTTCTTCTTCATGTCATTCGTCACTTTACAAACTGGATCAGAGTCTAAGTTGTAGTTTATATTCTTTTGTATCTTGAATTCATTTATTGTAGTGTTCCGCACTATCAGCAGACTGAGTTTGTGTCCCAGAGCTGCGTAACAGATAGCAGACTGATTTAACCTGCAGGACTGATCCAGACCTGAAGAACAAAACACACACACACAGTGAAAGAGGAAATTAGATAGAAATTTGATAGAGATATGACAAAAAGTATCTGAACCATTTTTTATAAAATGCTATACGTTTGCAGGGTAAAGAAATATGTTTATAGGCTACCGTTACACTTTCCAAATAGTGATTTATAGCTTACTTTAGGGTGTGATGATATATGTGATATACTGTATTTCAAAAAAAGGGAACTAAAGAACTGAAGACACAAACTTCACATTCTGACTTCATGAGTCCGTAACATGACTCTTTAAAACATAACTTTATAACTCTTAAACTCTTTCACCTCACAAATGAATTACTTCTCTAACTCTGCACTGTTAAAATGCTATTAAACCAAACTTTTAAACACTTAACACAGAAAACAATATTACTACATCACTGCAGACAGACTTTTTAAATCTTCGAGAGATTCATCCCAGCAGAGTTTGATCTGAAAGTGACTCACATGCAGCAGATTGAAGCAGCAGCATCAGTCCAAAGATCAGCATCATTTCTGTAGTTTCCAGAAGAGCCGGACCCAGAAGAAGAGTGTGAAGCTGAGTCCCACATACACTACTCTCTGACAGACCGACTCACACTTATCTGTGTGTTAACAGTATATTAATAATACCGCAGTTTCTGTTCGAGAAAAGGAAGTTGAGATCATATGCTGATGCAGTTTTTTAAACCCATGTTAAACTGCATTACAAAGATCTGAATTATTAGTGTACTGCAGTCTGTAAAAACATTTTTCCTGGTGAAGGAGTTCAGTTTGTACTGAAATAGTGACACTGAGATCTCTGTCATTACTCAAGATCATCACACGAGGTCTCCATCAGCACAGCCCTATCAGTGTGTTGCTATAGTAACAGCTTTTACATCTCAAGTCACCTAAAAATCTTACGGTCTTAGTTTGGATTGGATTTGGGTAAATATCACAAATGTTTTTACACTAACATATCAAGGGAGAGATCTTGAAGCGCTACTTGCTAAATAAAAGCTTTTAACATTTTATTTGTTTACTTCTTAACGCCTTTAAGAAGTGCCTTGGATATTTTCTATAAAAATTGAAAATGTTTTTGATTACAGCATCGTTTCATTTTCAGAAGTTGTGACAGAAATATATCAATATTGCATGGTATATTTTTCTCAAAGCAATAATAATAATAAGACATTTACATGAATTTATAAAAATTAATTCTATAATCCTATAGGTTTTTTTCAAACAATTTCATGAATCTAAAAAGTAATATACATTTATTATTGTTAGATATTAATAAGTTCAATAAGTTGAAAATAAAGTTTAAATGAATTGAATCACTAAAATTATTTTAAATGGGTCTAGAAAATTGAAAATGGAAAAATAAAATGTAATTCCAGAAAAAATAAAAGATGTAATAACATCAAAGAGTACAAATTGTAGTAGCATATGCTAAATCACTGTTATAATTATAAAAAGTCTCTTCTTGCTGCAATACAAGAACCTGAGACAGAGGTTGTTGTGAGTTCTGTGTGATTCTCTCATCAAAGACAAACCAAACTCAATAGATATGGGTTACATTCACTCAAATAATAAATAATAATAAATAAATAATTTGATTGGTGAAAACACGTAAACAAATATGAGAACTACAACAATTAGTGTTCATGTAATCAAAACTGAATTTGATTCTTTTTTAATTTTTTAATGTGCGTTTCAGTTCTAAATAATGCATTGGTTCTGCTGCCACTTGCTGGTTAACTATGGAGTAACAGGGTTTATTTCTATATAGTAACTCTTTACAGATGAGTGATAAAAATGCAGCTTTGTGGTTATTTAGAGGGGTTTTTACTTGATTCTTGACTCAGTTTTGATCTATTTTCCAGATCAGTCTTTAAGCAGGGTCTCTTCTCTTATATTTGCTGTGGAGAACAGCAATAGCAATAATTTATAAATCCATAAACAAGCTAAAAACACAGTTGTACTACCATATTAAAAAGTATTTCTGAATTGCTAACACTAAAACCCATTGGCTGAGCAAAGTTATCAGTTGCCTCATTTATCTAATTGTGTCAGTACCTTAAACCCTTTCACAAGATAAAACACAACGTGCAGGTCCATCATTACATTTGTATATGTATGTAGCCTACACAATAATATTCTTTTACACTGTGATCCTTTAGTTTTTACAGATTGTCTATTGCTTGAACACTTTCTGCAAACCTTTGGCTCATTGTGTCAAAACTGAAACATGGCATGCGGTTGGCGGTCATATACGCGTCATCTCCAAGCGGGAACAAAATGTTTGATAGGGTTTAGAAATGGCGTGTAAAGGGGCAAGTATACAACTTCAAATTGATCATGGTTGGTGAACCAGTCCCGGATCAGAGCAGCCCGGTGGAAACCACCATTATCCCAGACAACAACAAACCTGGGCCGCTCTGATCTGATTCATGAAGTGCAATCAAGAAATGCGAGCATACCTTGTTGCGTATTGAAGGGACCTAGTTTGGCATGATGGTGTAGCAGCCCTCAAAGGCCCTCAAAAGTAACAAAATTCGAAGCTTTTGTTACTAAACCTGAAACACAGTGTAACCATGTCTTGCTTTGCAAATCAGTTCTGCAGCGCACTTGCTCCTGCAGACTACACACTACTTCATACACAAAGCACTCAGAAATGAAATCTCATGGGCACCATTGAGAAAAGACATCTATTCAAAATCCAAAACACATTTCGTGATTGAGAACGCTTACTTACAAAACTGATCACCAATCAGCCAATTACACGCTGTGCACACAGACATTGAGGTAACGTCAGTCCGCGGATAAATTCGGCACACAAGGCGTCATTTTCCCAGTTGCTTAGCAGGAGAAAATATTGCTTGTGATGTTGATGATATCCTGTGCCCAGACCCAAACCGACGACGGACCCTCTAATCCCACCCAACTGCAACTGGCCTGTTTTCCTGTATTTACAGTAGTGTGTTTAGTGTTTTATTTTATTTCTGCAAAGTACAGCACTGCGATGTGCATTTCCGAGTTGATTTGTAACCTTTATTGTATTGTTCTGTGCATAGCCTCTTCGACCACATCCCACTCCTCTCTCTCTCTCTCTCTCTTTGTCTTCCTCTACCTCTTGCTCTCTCTGCCTCCACGCTTGCAAAGTTCTCAAAATGGCTCAACTGAGGCCTATTTATGGTTGGCTGATCGGTGATCAGTTTTGTAAGTGTTTTCAATAAACCAATGTGTTTTGTATTCTGAATAGATGTGTTTTCCCAATGATACCCATGAGATTTATTTCTGAACACCTTCAATGTGTAAAGCAGTGTGTATTCTGCGGGAGCAAGTGTGTTGCAGAACCGAAGTGCAAAGCAGCGCTTTTGTTCAAGGTATGGCTGCACTTTGTTTAAAGTACACAAGTTTCGTCTAAGCGTGTGTCTATAGTGTTCAAGCAATAGGTAAAAATATCTGGCATGTGTAATGTGTGTGAAAGCGAAGCAAAGTGAAAGCGCGCTGTGAATCCTCCCAGGGGCGCATTTTCTAACACGCTCTTTAGACTTTCGACCGGGTTTGAGTCGGTCTATGGCGTAGTTTGATTTCAGTTCCTCGAAATAGCAACGCACCACCAATGAGGCTGAACGCACCTCTTTTTTTAAACACAAATGGCCGCAAATGCATTTGCTAATTATATGACGTGGCGCTGGACAGGAAAATTAAAACTGCTTCAGACCGAAACTAGAAAACGCACTTGCGATGATAGATGCTTTCTATTTTTTAGTGTATCGTTTACTGACTGCTTGATAGTGTACATCCCTTTGATCGCTTGGTTTATGGTTTGAGAGCAATGCTTGATTTTGAACTCGGGGAAAAGGGGCGAAAGGAAGCAGGGGTTTTGTAAATAGCGTTTGAAGATGAGGTTTTGCTGAGAAAATGGAGCAAATCAGCACGTAACGATTTCTGGGAGACTGCGTGTTCGCGTGTTCATTTTACAAATTAGAGTTTTTACTGTTTTTATCATCAAATATCCTGCCTTGATGAGGATAGGACAGAAAAATCTCAAATAAAAATCTAAACTATTGAACAGCGGTGTAGAGCAGGTTTCTTCTGCTTTCTCCATGTTGTCGGGGATCATATCTCAGCAGTAACTCATTGGCACTTTGGTCAGAGCGGGAAAGCAATTAAAACATTTACATGAACAATTCAAATACAGTAATCTTTACTAAGAGAGATTTATAGCTCATTCGGATGAAAAAGGGCACGATGAACTAAACTTAAAGCAATAAAAAGTGTCTAATACATAAAAAAAGATCCAATTCTTGATAATAACATCGTAAAGTCGCATTATGTCACATGTGCAGTGTCCATTTCCTTTGTTTCCCTTGTATCTTTCCTTTTTTTTTCTGCACACACCCAAACGCACATGCGTGTTGAGTTCGGGCATGGATGAACGAGCAATCTAAAACTGGTTTTAACTAAATAAACAAGCCATTCTGCTGATGGACCTGCACTCGTGGGAATAAGCAGGAAGAGTGTTTGACCCTCTAATTCTGCTAGGCTCTGTGTGTGTTTATAAAGTGCCTCTGATGGCATCAACGTCCTTAGGACAGCACCAGCATTAATGTGTTACTTTCTCATCGTGTATTGAACCGTTTGCGCGTGTTAGGGCATGAAAGGAGCAGATTGCTACAGAGACAAAGACCTGTGTGACGCTTGACTGGAGACAATGAAAGAAGAGGACAAGATTATCGATTTAAGGAACGCGATTTACTCGTGGCAAAAAAAGGCGTCTACGCTAATATTAGTCTGGTTTCTTTCTTAATCCGTTTCACAGTTTGTATCCAGACTAGATGGTGGATCAGCACTCAGAGATTGTGTTCATCAGAGACCAGAACACCTAGATGCGCCCGTGGACAGATCACCAGATCCTGATGCACACACACACACACACACACACACTAAGTCATTTACACTATCTGACACAGCTGCGTTTAAAATTGAACTGGAAGTTAAGTGCTGGGCGTCCGGTCAGAGGAGAACTGGCCCCAACTGAGTCTGGTTTCTCCCAAGGGTTTTTTTCTCTATTCTGTATGGATGGGGTTTTGGTTTCTTGCCGCTGTCTCCTCTGTCTTGCTTTGTTGGGGACACTTAACTTCTAGTGATTATCGTCGAATTGATTACAGAGAGACCGTGTCTGCATTCAATAACAAATTGTTCAATCTCGTCATTATACATCCCTATCATTGTATTCCTCTACTATATACTGTTCAGTGCTTTGATACAACCGGTGTTGTTAAAAGCGCTATATACATAAAAATTATTGATTGATTGACAAGATCAGAGAGGAGGAAGACTGTGGTGAATCACCTAAACCAAAATACAATGCACATTTTTAGTTTTAATAACTATTGCATGGCAACCTCAAGAGATACTCATATCAGCATTTTTTTCTAAAATTAAAAAAATGAAAATATAACTTCGGAAAAACCCAATTTTGGATGTTGGTCTACAGTTATCAGCTTATTTTCAATGAATTACAAAATAATTTAGATAAAATAAATAAACAATTTATAATTATATTATATTATATTATATTATATTATATAAAGGCCTCGGAAAGAACAAAAATGACAAAATAATAAAGTGCCCAAATAAACGGGGGTAAGGGGCGGAGTCCGAGGGGCGGCGGCTTCTCCGACCGGCAGTCAGAAGGGATAAACAGCCCGGCATCCTGGACCGAGAGCGGTACACGTGTGCAGTCCGGCGGCTCGCTTCTCTGGCGGTGTGGCGAGTCCCTCGCGCGCCCTTCGCCTTTAAATGCGGCGGGATACACTTCAGGTGTGCCTCGTCACACGCCGCCAGACCTGTCCAATACCACGCCCCTCCTCTCAGACACGCCCACTTCCGTCGGGAGCCTGGGCAGCCGACTCGTCACAATATATAAAAAAATTAAAAAATGATTGATTGATTGAATATATATATATATATAATTATAAAAACGCTACAGTGGCAAGCTTGACATTTGAAGATTTACTTATCTTTCCATCATTCATGAAAGTGTCTTAGTATTTTTGCAATTCTAAAGTAATTTATTGCAATACACTGCATATCAAGTTTCAATAGTGTACAATTTACATTTGTACAGTTAAAGGAACATGCCTTAATCGTACCTTTTCTATATATAATGATCGAAAGCTTAATGTTAGGTATAGTAATTAAAAATTTACAGAAAGCATAATATCTTAGGATTCACGTCACTGATGCTTTAAAGTAGCTCATGGTACCTCAAAGGGAGTTTTGTTAGGGAATCGTGCTGAATTCAAAATGCTGTTGATATTTAATGTTTGATAGCTCCTTCAATTAATATCTATACATTTTAACAGACATAACGAGTGATAATGAGGATGATCATGGACACAATGAAGGCAAGAAGAAAAAAGCTAAAAAGAAACCGAAGGAAGTGGTGAAGAAGAAAGGGGTCATACTTTTTTGTCAGTATCATTATATCGTTATCTCGTACAGTTTTTCTCGATTGCTTACACACTGTATCTGATTCATTTGACCCAATTATCCAAACCAATAAACAGTCCTACAGGCCAAGTCGCATTTCTCAAAACGTTTAACGCGTTTCACCTGTTCCGATTTGCTCAGTGAGTCCTGGTGGCGAGAGACACGGAGGAAGATGGTGAGGTCAAAGGCCATTTGTTCCTGATGAAGTACAAAGCGCTATAGTTGAGCGTGTTCTTCTGCATGGACCGACCACGAGGAAAGTTTGCCTACAGCCTCATCTACAGCGTTTCACTACTACTTACTCATGCGATATAACTACAGCAGTACTGTAATCTCATAGAGAATTTTCATTAGTGTGCGTAAATACTGTAGCAAACGTCGTACGCCCTCAAACATATCACAGTTGAGTTGATTTGGAGTCGAATTTGTGCAGAGCTGAGAGACGACTGACTAGAGGAGGTAGAGAAGTAACTACCAATAATCTAATGCAGAGGATGCTGATGAATTAATTCATTTATTCATTATTTCTGTAAAGAAACCGACAGTATATTTCAGTGTAACTGTATATTGAGTTGTTTGGTCTTTGAGCTTTTCTCTTGTAGCGTGAGATCTCTGTACAGCAGCTAACGAAAGTCTATTTTGTGAGTTTTACTGTATCTGCACCTCTCTATTTGTGCTGCTTACAGAAACTGATATTTGCTAGCAAAAGGATTATTCCTTGGGATTATTCATGTTTTAGTAACAGTGTTTTTGAATTGGTCTCTGTAGTCGTCTTCGAAGGTTTGTGCATCGTCTCGAACAATGTTTTTGATTCGAATATTTGGTTTTGACCTGGACGTGTGAGGTTTGTGCATGTTGGTGTACGGTCCTTAAAAATAGCGTGTGTGTTAGCATTTGAGAAAAACTGTAAAGCGCAGGAGAGATGCACACTGACCTTGCTGATTTGTAACTGTTAAAACAGCAGACATTATGCGGTTAGTTCACTAGTGTCTGTTCGGCAGTTCAGAAAGTCAAACCTTAAATGAAACACTTTTTTAAAAGTCTCTTTGTCTCTGAGCAGAAAAAGGTGAACGGAGCAGGTGCTCCTGAGAAGCAGATGAGCGCTTATGCAGCGTAAGAGAGTGAATCAAGTGAGAGAAACCCCTTCCCGATCTCACGAATGTGCGTGTAAATAATACACCGAATAAAAAACAAAAAATTGACTACGCAATGGGTAGGATTAGGTTCGTGGGGAATAGATGCATGTCATATGTACACAAAAACTGTATCATATGCACACCAATAGATTTTGCATCGTTTCCAAACACATGCGTGTCATATATACACCAAAATCCATTTTTCCATATAAATACCACAAGTTAACTTGTACTAGTTTATATGCTTTTATATAGCATTTTATATAGATATATAACATCTATATTTACAGACCCTATTTACAGAAAGAAAAAAATTAATATTGGATTATCTTTGGTCATTTCATGACTATTTTTGCTTTAATTGTATTTTTTTAACTTTCAATCAGTCACTTATGATGCGGACTTAGTAAAAGCAAATTACAGTTCAGTATCAATGGTGGCCATAAGACATATTAAAGCATTACAAAAAAAAGTTTTTTAAGTAACATATAGCACATGCACAACTGAAAGTAAGCCTGAATGCTGAGCTGCTCAATCATTAATGCCTGTATTTTTATCATGTACATTGTCTTGACTCTTTCATCAGTCGGATAGGGATTGTTTATGGATTTTAGCTCTGTGGCAAATGTAATATTTTATGCATGGAGTCTAGTTTTCGGGAAAATAGCTTTGTTTCCTGCAAATGCAGTGTTCGCTGCACCACTGAATACATTTATTAGCCACTTACTGAATTATTCGTCTGTGGTTTGTTTTATTGTGCCGCAGATAGATGCTTGAAGCATAAACTCCTGATGCTGTGCTGTTATCGAGTCAACAGATTTGTTTATTTGATACATCAGTATGTTCAGCTAAATGTCTCTTGCGTGCGCAGGTGTGGGACAGAAAAGCGGAAGAGGCCAAGAAACAATATGAGAAAGCCTTTAAAAGTAGAGAGAGTGAAGGATGAGCGGCATCTGTCAATAATTTATTTTTTATGCCTTTTATTTAGATAGCTGCTTCATATTTTTTTGTGAAAACCATGTTTAAACCATGTTGAAATTTAAAAGGACAGCGTTTGTTTTAAATAGATGTCTTTTGCAACATTAGAAATGTCTTTTTTGTTGCATTTGATCAATTCAATGCACTGGAAAGTCCCCAAAATTCACAGAAACAAACATGTGTGTGTGTGTGTGTGTGTGTGTGTGATGGTCATGTGACGCCTTGACTGGAGATACTTGAGGGTCTTTATATATAGGATATAAAGTCCTGGCAGAGAAAAAGTGGTTTGGAAGTGCTTTGGATTAAAATACAATTTAATCTCAGTTGATAGCATTTGTGGCATAATTAATTTTCAAGTGGAAGTGAATGGTCAGTCTGTAATCTTTAACCGTGCTTCAGTTGTACGGCCACAGGTTGTAAACATCATTGACATGTTGTCCAGGAAATTTTCCACACTGACACCATGCTGAGATAACGACACTATATCTATATCTATAACTATAAATGTTTTATACAGAATTATAGCTCAAATAATATACCAGTTTTAATAAAGGGGCTAATGTAAATTATTAAATGATATTATAAACTTAGCATTTCAGCTCCTAGAAAAAAAGCCTTTTTGTATTTTAAGAAAACAAGATTATTGTTCCATCCTGCATGCATTGACCTCAAAATACACTAATATGATCTGTCAGTCACAACTGTGCAAAAAGCTGGTGATGCCTTTGTGTTGGAATATACTGTACAATTGTATTGTTCCGTTTACACTCAAATTATGTATAGAATAACTTTGATAAGTGTGAAAATGACTGTACAAAACATAATGATCTGAAAGCAAGCTTTACACTATTGTAGTATAAAAAAGGTTCATGCCTTAGCCCTATTACAGTTTTTTTCAAATACTAATTAATAAAGCATTTATTAATACTTCAGTTACTTTTTCTAAACTCTCAACGCAGCGACACACCAACATCACACAATTAGCTAAACAGCTTTTCTGGCCAAAACCACATTTTGTTAAATGAATACAAACTCTCCGATTCAAAACGCCGATTCAAAATTGAGTCATTCGGTCAAAACATTTTAGTGTTCAGTTTACCTTCAGCTGTAACCCATTTTACAGTGTTGAATGTGTTCATTCCTGGCATGATACTACACTATCTTAAACTGAATGAGTCATTACTTTATATTATGTACGATAGAAAAATGAGGTCCCCTGTGCAAAAATTCAGTTGTAACCTTGATTGAAATTGTTTTCCAGTGGATGGGGGTTGGATATGGATGGTAGCTGATGCCAGTTATCAACAACATTCATGGGCTTTGGTTACAATGCAAACTTGTCTCCTCAAATTTAAAGTAAAAACAGTAATTGTGACCTTTTTGTCTTGCAATTCAGACACTTATTATGTGAACTGTGAGCTTACGACATGTGTTTCAGACTCTATCCAAAAAGTGAAATACTGTAAATTCACAATTGCAAGAAAAACTGTCCGAATTCTAAGATAAAGTCACGATTAGCTTTTACCCTTTATATTACATGGCAGAAATAGGCTTTCATAGGTTCCAGATGTATACAAACAAACAAAAAACTACATATTACAACATTCTCACTCCTCTCCTCTACCTCTTCTTCTTCATTTTCTTGATCCAACTCTCCCTCTCTCTCCTACATCTGTTTAGCTCTCTCTTCCAGGTATTATTTTTCTCTCTCTCTCTCTCTCTCACACAGTTGTTGTAATATTTTACATAGATATATTTATCAGTACCTTTGAGCTGCTGTTGTTGTAGGGTGTAGGGTAGAGTGTGTATTTATTTAACAAAATGTGATTTTGGCCATAAAAAGTACTGTTTAGCTAATTGTGTGATGTTGGTGTGTGGATGTATTAAGAGTTTAGAAAAAATACTTGGTAAGTATTTGGCAAACGCTTAGCAAATGAAAAAAACTGTAAAACCAACCTAGGAGTTAACATTACCCCTTAACAAAAAAACCAACAGGATTTCTATTTAGGATTAGAATAAAAAATCCTAAAAGGGAATAAACTAACTACACCATAGTCACATGACTTCGACATCAACATTAAGAAACTTACAAGTCTTTCAGTCTTTATAGAAAAAAACATTACCTCAGAGGTTTGAGTTAAAATAGTTTGCGATAGTGCAGTTAAAGATGAGTTTACCTGTAATGTGTAATGTACTGACTTCATGATTATGATGGATCCAGAAGAGCTAAAACGCAACTCGTTCATTTCTGGTTACAAAAACGTGTCACACATTTATGAAACAATCACAGAAACTGGACAGAGACGAATTTGCATTGAACCCAGAACAACTGCCTAAAAGTTTGAGGATTGTTCAGTGCAACTTATATCCTGCGAATGGGGGGAAATGAACCCCATTATGTTCTTAATGGAGCCACTTAAGAAGTTCCTCGTCCCGACACATCTAATCACCCTTTCTTGTCGAATTCAAGCAAAATGGCTTTGTTAGAACTGAAAGGCAAGTAAATAACCCCCATCAGGGGTATAACGCACCATTAATGGCCTACAGTAAGAGCCTGTGGCTTTTAAAACAGCATGAGACTTTCATGGTGAAGATATGTGGTCTGTCAGCAGCAAAGGAAAGTTGAAAAGAAGTTGTGGTTTTTAATATGATATGAGTATGAGGGGTAAGAGAGACTGATGGAGCCTTAGAGCTGGATGCTCTGAAACAGTGCAAGTTTCATTAAACTCACTGCCATCTCAGCATTGCCTTCTTAAATTGGTTTAAAACTAAATTAAAATATCGTATTTACAAAAAAAGTAGATATATTTAAATAGAAAAAATAATAAAATAATTAAAATAATCCATCTCATCCCATCCCCGCTCTCTCCGTCAGACTCCTGTTTTGTCTCCTGGGAGCCGTTGTGTGTCTTCTCTGAAGGATAATTCATTTTGTGCCGTGCGCGAGAGTGGATAATACCAGCGCTCCACGATGTCCACGACATCCGTAATTTATGGGAAGCTGTGTCCGGCCTAAGGCGCTTCTCTGAAAGCTTTCTATCTGGAGATGACGTGACGTCGTAATTGACCACAAACATAATGGGCTCGCTTCAGCGATGAGGAAATTCTCTTTAAGCGCACACACTTTGCAAACGACTCGAGAAATTTCCTATCAGTGTCAAAAAATGCGACGGTCAATAGGGTTTTTCAATTCACTTTCGTCCCATTTTTTACTTGTAGTAGTGAATATGGGGCGTGTATATTTATAGATTGCCGATAAAGAGCAAGATGCTCTGCAGGAGAGATGAACTGATAAATACGAGTCAGTTTAGAGAAGTGGACATAACTAAAAGAGTCAGATATGAGCCACCTAAATAACACCTAAAAAAATGATTTAGAAAACATGCACATGCGTTTGTCATGAAAACATCTCCAGACTGTACAGTAGCAAATGGAAAATGCCTTCACTGTGCACAAAAGAAATGTAATTATTCTTTATGAAGTGGCCATTTTGTGAATGAATGAGAACATTAAACACTACTTCTTTATATTCTATACTTCTATTTCTGTGGGACCCGAAAACATCGATCTGTTACGTGTTCATGTAGTTGTCGGTTCAAGTTCATCAGTCAATAATTGACCTTTCATAAAGACCTGCCTCACTAGTTAGTGTTGTAACATCTGACGTTACAACGATGTGTCGCACAAATGGGTTGCATGACCTTATTATGTTTTATTACAATAACAAAATGCGAAGAATATAAAGCTCTGTTGATTGGTCTGCGGCTCAAGCATTGAATGTAACGATAATCCTTTAAATTGTCTTAAAAAACTTCGCTTGCATCAGTTGCATGGTGCCCCTGAAAACGGTAGCTACTGTTTCGATCCAGTTATTTTTATGTGCATTTTGGGATAGCACGTAATAAATGCTGGATGGAAATTTCCAAATGGGCATCAATTAAAAAAAATATGCAAAAAAATACGGTTTATACGGTAAAAAAACATGTGTATAAACTATGATGGAAACACTTTTACCAAGCATGTGACTGCATCAAACTACAATAACCGACGGACTGATCTCATCGAACACCATCTAATGCTGGTCTTCCTTTGTGATGTCTAGTTAATCAGGAAGTGGCCGTTTTCTCTTTAACCTACCCGATGGATTTTTTTTGCAAATGTTTTATACGATGTAATTTCGCACGTAAGATCACAATCCTAAACAACAGGATGTTCTGAAGGATTGATTAGATAGCAATGCCACGAGGGTGGTTTTTATTTGTGAAACACTTCCGTGTGAAAAAGGCACAAAAGACAGAAAAGGCAGAATTAAAGTAAAGAATACGTTTAATTCACGTTTTATTCAAAGCAAAAGAGGTTATGTGTGCCCTTTTGCGCACTTCGACAAGTCAGCTGTTATAATTAGACGCGGCAGTGCGTTTATATTTATAAAAGGTTCGGTTTGTAAAAAAAAAAAACGGAGAGAGAGATTTCCTTAAAATAAAGCTGGAAAGAGATGAGCTAATGAGCAGGCTATTAGGGAAATGGACATGGTCCCTGGGGGCCACAGAGAGGAGAGGCTTGAGCACGAAAAGGGGAGGGAAAATGTGGTCAACATTTCTTTTTTTCTGAATGCATCAAGTCAAATAAGATCCCTGAGAAGAACAGTAGTGAGGTCTGTCCTGCATCGGATCTCAGCTTCTACTATGGCTCACAGAATCCTGCACTTCATCACTGACTTCTTCGTCTACGAAACAGCCAAATCAGTTGTGGTGAAGAGCTGGTCTGTCGGAATCATCAACCGTGTCGTCCAGCTGCTAATTATTCTCTATTTCATCTGGTAAGTCTTGTTAATATGAACGTTTAAACTCATTTTAAATAGTATAGTTTCAGTTAAAGCTAGTAAACGGGGAAAATTTTTATTAAATGAAGCGAGGGGATTATACTTGAAGAAATAGTTCAACTTTGGTGATTAATGTAAATGTTTTACACAATGATGTAAAAAATGCTTGGACTTATTAATATAATTGAGTAAATGCGTTTAAATGCGACCCTGGAGCACAAAACCAGTTATGAGTAGTACGGGGGGTATTTATAAAAATAGCAAAAATCATCAACAAAGATTATGTTCCAGGAAGATATTTTGTAAATTTCCTGCAGTAAATATATCCAAACCTGATTTTTGATTAGTAATATGCATTGCTGATAACTTAATTTGGACCACTTTAAAGGTGATTTTCTCTAAATATTTAGATTTGGGTTTTTTTTTTGCACCATGAGATTTCAGATTTTCAAATAGTTGTAGTCTACCCAAATATTGGCCTGTCCTAACGACCCATACCACATATTTATTCAACTTTCAGCTGATGTATGAATCTCATTTGCTCCTTATGACTGGTTTTGGGGTCGCATATTGCGTTGCAAATGGGTGTAATTAGAAATAAGAACGAAATACGTACATTATATCCTTTTTATTTGTAAGTCCCTATGGATAAAACCGTCGAATACATGTAAATGCACATAATGCATTCATGGTATAATAGATCCATCTATATCTATCTATATATAAATGACTTACCGATTTGCGCAGACATACATACTAATGCATACATGCATGTGTGTCTCTGTATGTGTAAATAATAAATGTATTAATTTATTTTTAACATTTTTATTGATTAAGAGCAAACTACGGAAGTAGTTGATATTAGCCTGCTTAGCTGATTCAGTTTTCATACTTCAACTTCATAACGAGCGTGTTTAATCATTTATTTGTTGTCGTGTTTGTATTTTTTTAAGCTGGGTGTTTATGCATGAAAAAGGCCACCAGCTGCGGGACACGGGAATCGAGTCTGCGGTCATGACCAAAGTGAAGGGCTTGGGCAGATTCGACAAGCGCGTGATGGACGTGGCGGACTATGTAATTCCCTCACAGGTCAGCAAATGCCTGTTTTAATGCTGAAATATAATATTGCGCTCTCTCCGAGATCGGCATTTCTACTTATTTTTTCAGGGCGGTTCCTCCTTCTCCGTCATCACCAGCATGGTCATCACACCCAATCAGACTCAAGGACTATGCACTGAGGTGACCCCCAAAACTTTATCTGTCTTTATGTGCTTTAAATACGCTCTCGCTTGTGCTTTAACACTCTTCTGTTGTCTGTCAGACCGATGTGAAGCTGAGGTTTAATTGCACTGGCGATGATGACTGCATGGCAAAAATGGGCTCAAATTTAGGAAACGGTGAGTTAATCATCTGAGTTCAGTCTTCTGGAGGCTGACAACTCTATCAGTACTGCTATCATACTTCAATGATAGTTATAGTGAAGCGTGCTGATCTTTATAGATTGCTTTTTATATTGCTTCGGACGCATGTCTCCTACATCGCAGGTATTATAACGGGCAAATGCTTGAACAATGATAAAAACACAACAGGATGGTGTGAAATTGAAGGCTGGTGCCCTGCAGAGGATGACAACAATCTGGCGTAAGAAACACATGCAAGCTTTTTAGATTCACAATATTGCGCACAAGGGGAGTTTTCTAATAATGCAAAATAGGTCGGGTCGAACCTGTTTTAATGCTAGACGCGTTCGTTAATCTGCTAACTCTTAGACCGTCAGTGACGGGGGTGGAGAACTTCACCATCTTCATCAAGAACAGCATCCGCTTCCCTCTGTTTAACGTCACTAGGTGAGTTTCACCCGCAACAATCGGAATTTCTAAAAGAAGGATACAAGACAAATATATGTCTGATTTGCATGTAACGGTGTTACGCCCCCTTTAATCTCTTGAAATGATCTTTTTTTATGAAATGTGATAAATGTGACTAATCTGTGATGAAATGGGATCGCCAATGACTTGCCTATAATCAAAACTCTTATTTCACTTTAACAACTATATATCCCCCATTTGAAACAAAGGAAACTAAATTAGCCAGAATGATAAAACATAATGCAATCAATGTTTTTTTTTTGGCATTGCTTCATACTGATGTCCTGTTTCTCTCTCTCACCTTCACAGAGGAAACTTCCCTTCAAACCTAAACAAGGACAAAATTCGAGGCTGTCATTACGACCCGGTGCAAAATCCGTTCTGTCCCATCTTTAAAGTGGGAGATATCCTGAGACACATCAATCAAAGTTTGGACAGCATTACTAAAAAAGTAGGTCCAATCGGCTTTACCTCTCATCTGTTCTGCTTCCAGTTGATCAAAGTTTATTACATTATTTTGATAAACAGTCCATTAAATATCTCGGGCCGACTCGATGCTGGATTGTGCAGCAAAATGATTGAAATATTAATTTAAAAACAGGAAAACAAGTAGCTCAGAGAGGGAAGTGACTCTCGATCGCCTCCTGGAGGACAAAGGAAGAACGAGGAGGCTCAGAAAGGCACCGAGAAACCAAAGTAAAACATAATATAAAAGCGTATAGCTTTATTTAACAAAAAAACACTCCAGCCCGCAGCATTTGCATGAAGCCGTACGCGGTGGTAACGAAGAAGAAAACAAAAACATCACTACTCGCTCTTAAACAAAAGAAAATGCACGGTTGTCCCCAAAAGTTAGTTAACTCAGATTTTTTAAAAAAATGGAGCGTTTTCAAAAGTGAAATCAAGGCTAAATCGGAATCTGATTATGAGATTTAATACGCATAAATATATTTAATGCGTTTAGTGTTACGGATTCACAGAATGGCTTTTACCTCACAAAGGATTTTAAAGAAGGCCGCAAATCACCAAACATGGACCTATATGGGCATGCACGATGTTTTTGGTCGTTTCAGGAGGAGAGATTGGTATTAACATCAACTGGAAGTGTAACCTGGACTTTAATGTGTCCCACTGCAAACCCAAGTACTTCTTCACACGCTTGGATGCTGCTTTTGAGAACAGCAGTGGCTCCAACGGATATAACTTCAGGTACATGAACACACCGCTCGCGCTTCGCCCTGTCTTTCCTGCGACTGCATCTTCCTTTTTGCCTCTTCCAGGTTTGCTAAATACTATCAGTCTGAAGATGGGACTGAACGCCGAACCCTTCACAAAGCTAACGCGATCCGCTTCGAAATAATCGTGTCTGGCGATGTGGGTATGGTATACAGAGCCAGACCAAGCGGTTTATGTCGCACGTGTACGTATCTAACTTTGCTTGTTTGCAGGCAGGGAAGTTCAACACTGTGCCGTTTCTGATTAATCTGGTGGCAGCGTTCACTTCAGTGGGATTGGTGAGATAATTGATGGATTGGGGATGATAGCACTAATGCTGGCAAAAACACAATGCCTGATCGATGTATGTTTTTTTGCAGGCTACCGTGTTCTGTGACATCATCCTTCTCAACTTTCTTAAAGGGGCGGAGGAGTACAAAGCAAAGAAATTTGAAGAGGTGCCAGACTTGATTTCAGCCGCGTAGGTGAGTAGAGGTCAAACAGAGCGCTGTCTTAACTTTCTGTCCTCTTCACGAACAGGTGACAGACGTCGTGTACAAGTCTGCGAACAACAGACTCAACGAGGGAAGCCAGATGTCACTCAAGGCAATGGAGAAGAGATCAAACGACTCGGGGACCTTTTCTATCGGACGACAGGAGTCACACAGTTGAACCAACGAGGCTTTTCAGACAATACTCCTACTTCTAGATTTGTGATTTTTTTTTTTTTTCACTAAGTTTAAGTCTGTGAAGCTTTAGGGCTTCGTTTTGACAAAACGGGTTTAAATAAAGGCTTTCTTGGGTCAACCACCAATCCTGAGAAAACATGCATCTATGCATATGCACTACCAGTCAAAAGTCTGCACACACCTGGTCATTTTAATTATCGTTATAGAATAATAAAGTCATCAAAACTTAAAAACACAAATGTAAGTAGTTACATAGTAACCGAAAGTATTAAAACATTGCATTTCTTATCTTATCTTTGAGCTTTCAAATATAGGAGATTTCAAATATATATATATATATATATATATATATATATATATATATATATATATATATATATATTGCTTTGAATCTGGTCTAATGTACATCTAATTTTCTCCATTAATTTAAAAACGATCACAATTTACTGTATATCATATTATCTTCCTTAGATAAAGTGTAAGAGTCAAACCTTTGACTGATAGTGAATATATACAAAGAGTAATTAAACAGAAGCACATCAAATTTACAAAAAAGCTGTAATTAATTCATTAAGTAATAGATAACTGTTCAGCATATAAAATGTATATATTATTAGTATACACACTGTTCCTTTCAAAAGGTAAAAGTATACATGTATATTTTGTGTTTAAAGTGAATTATCGGTCTAAAATAAATCATACTGTTGTTTTTATTTACTTGAACTATGCCCTTGAGATTGTAAGTATTGTTACCTCAGAAAATAAATTGCACAACATCTTTGCACATTAAGTTAAATATTTCTATTGTTATTCTTATTACATTTGACTTCATTTTATATACAAAAAATCACCTAATGTAATGGCATATAAAATTAATGCTGCAATATCACAGTCTCGTGAATTTTTTTCACAACGTAATAATGATAATGGTGGATTATTCGTGTCACTCTTGCTTCAGAAAATTCAGTCTCGGGTTTATTTGAGCTGCAGCGAGTTAAAATTTGTACTTTCCGCTTTTGTGTTTCAAAGACACAATCCACTTAGGAAAAGAATGACGGGGAGAAGGTGCTTCTTGCCAATCATTATCAGCGTTTTCTTCTTCTTCTTCTTCTTCTTCTCATCAGAGTCCGGCAAGTAGGTGGTTGGTAAGATGATGACCTCTTCAGCGAACCGAACGCGTCGAGTGTCTTCCATCCTCCTCTGAGAGAACAAGACAAATAATGGCAGGATGTATTATAAATGTGGACACAACTGTGATGGCTATTGATTTACGAATGCTTTGTTAAGGACTTAATTTGGGCAACTTTTTGGCTGCTTCAGATTTTCAAATATTTCAATATTGCTTTTTTTTTTTTTATTGAATCAGCTTTCGGGATGATGTATAAATCTAAATTTAGAAAAAATTACCCTTATGACTAGTAATAACAATAACTAGTAATGAAATGTAGTCGTAATAATTGTATTTATTTGATCAACAATACAGTAAAATAGTAGCATTGTGAAATATTATTACAATTACTTCTCTATTTTAATTAACATTTAATTTATTAACAAAATGTAATGTATTCCTGAGATGTAAAACTACATTTTCAGCTTCACTGTCAAATGATCCTTCAGAAATCATTTTAATATACTGAGTTCCTGTTTAAGAAATATTCATTATTATCATCAGTGTTAAAATATGTTATAACTTTGAGCCGTATATGCTTACTGAAATTTAGAAGGATTGTCTTCATATCAGTTTTTGTTTCTAGTTTCTCAGAAACGCTTTGTTTTTTTTGCAGTGACGAGCGTCATAGTAAAAACAAGGTGAAAATTCGGCACCACCCAACAATTAATTCAGCAATGGCACTAAAACCACAACCATCCCGACACAGTAACACACAACCTCTGTTCTCTAACAAACTTCCTTGAGGTTCAGACCCAAAACAATCATTTCTAAAGCATTCTTCTGTGGTGTGACTCAAAGTTACTGATCACTGTAAAAAAAAAATTACAGAAATGCTACAGTGAAAACGTGCTTATTGGTAAAATCCTGTAAAATTGACAGGGGAACAAATGTAAACTGACATTCCCAGAATTCCCTGCATTGCATTTAAAAGTTTAAATTTGATGTTTTTGAAATAACTATGTTTCTTCTTAGTTTTTTCTTATCAGTTATGTTTATTAATGTTTATTGCATATTTCAGTTTAATGAAATACGATAGTGTTTAGTGTTTGTTTGAATGACCCTGAGCATCATCTATATATGTTTATATTTAAAAGCTGCTTGTGACGGGCTTTGGTTCATCATGTGACTTTCTCGTTACTTTCTCGGCTGCCTTTTTTTTTTTTTTTTTTTTTTTTTTTTTTTACAGTGATCTTAATATTTACAAAAGACAGCTGACATACTTATCTGAATGTATGTTAGCTTCTGACATATCCCACCTTTTTGCTCGCCGTCCCTGAAGTTTCAAAGGACTCCGAGCCCTGAGAGACGGAGTTCAGCGAGTCGAGGGAAGATGCGGGTGAAGGCTTTGAAGACAGCTGAGCATCTGTGAAAGCGCCGCCGTCCTCCTCGTGCTCCATCTCTTGTGTCGCGTGTATCTCGAACGACTCCCTCCTCTTTGTCCAGTGCTCTCTTTTTCGGCTCAGAGATCCATGGGATGTTACAGATGCTCTTTTTATTGGCTGAGGGAAAAGAACGTTAAATACTAATAACACAGTAAATCATTATCGCTTTTGCTTATAACCCTTATCTACTCTCACCTTAGCATACGAAAGGTCGAGGAGGGGTATAAAGTCCTCTGTCCCGTCTTGTGGCTGGATATGGCTGGGGTCGGACACTTGATTAAACACCGGCTGTGGATCTCCATGTTCAGTTGCCTTAGATTCGTTTAGATGAAGCCGGGAATAATGTGATCGCTCACTGCTGCGAGATTCGTCAGGGGTCAGATTGGTGATTTGTGACTGGTTAGTAAACGGGTTAGTTGGTAATGGACTTGCGGGGGGATTTTTATTATATTCCATGTCCTGTGCAAACCTCGGCTGAGTCAAATCTAAATGGGAATCAGTTGCGTCTTCATGAGTCCACTTAGTGTTCAGTCCTTCTTCCCGTGATTGGTTATTAGTATTCGCCGCCTCCTTAGGCTGGTGCATTTTGGTGCTGTTAACTGAGAGAAACTGAGCCCACTCCGTCCCGCTGAAGATCTCCTCCATTAAATCAGAAGTAGCGCCAAATGAGAGACTGTCACTGACAAGAAGGGTGAAAGATCACATAAACAGAAAGCCAGAAAGAGCCAACGAAAACAACTTCAACCAATACGTGGCTTTAATAGTTACAATGGTTCGTTTTACTGTTTTAGCCCTGAGGGGCAACGCATTCTTTCTCCGTGAGACAGTTTCACGTGAAATGAAAAGTGATTCATGGATCGCACGTGTGGAATGATAAACATGTCTAATGCATATTTCTAATGTCATTGGTTGATGTGTTTACCTCATGTAGCCGAGTGAACCAGGGCCACCTTCATCCAGCGCTTTGCTGATCTCTTCATGATGGATGTTAGTAGTCTCAGCGAGTGCTGTTTCATTCACATCGACGGGCATCGATAACGATAAGTTATTACTCTGAATATAAACGTAAAAGACATTTCGCTTTTAATCATTTTGCCCATGCTTGCCCACACAAAATGAGTTGCATTTCTTTTCAAATGTAAGTGGACTTCTGAGCAGACTTAGAGCATGCACCGTGTGAAGCGAGATTCAGTCTCAAGGGAGCAAGCACGTTCAAGTTAAAGTGCGCTGTAAATGGCAGAGGGAATAAGGGTATATTGATACATCACGTCCAGCACATAAAGAAGTTTGAAGTTCAAAACAAAGGACCTGAGGCATTATTACTGAGTTTAATTAGTCGCAGGTTGAATTTGCAAGCGTATGAAGAAGCGTGTGACGTTAGTGTTAAAATGTTAATATGATGATGACACTGCATCTGGCGTTTATTGCGCATTTTGCAGCTTTTAAATATATTCATTATATTGATTACATTTATAATAATTCAATTTTTCCAAAAACACCCATGGAGGAATTAAGTATATTACACAAACATAAGATAATTCGCTTTATATTCATTATTATTGTAGTTCTGGGCAACAATTAATCACAACTGATTTTGTTTATATATGTGTGTGTGCTGTATTATTTGATATAAAGACACACATTATATATTTTGAAAATATTTACATGTATATATTTATATTCATATAATTTAGAATCTATATTATATATAAATATGTTTAAAACATAAACATAATTTTTTTCTTAAATATACATGCATGTATTTGTATTCATATATACATAGTAAATATACACAGCACATACACATATATTATGTGAACATAAAGATTTGTTTTTGGATGTGATTAATTGTTTGACACCACTAATTTAACTAATACATAAATATATTATGACATCAAACTCATATGTCTTCTGCAGTGTATTCAATGAACACATTTAGTCAAATTAATAGTGCTGTCAAAATATTAATTGTAATTAATCACATCCAAAAAAAAGTATTTGTTCACATAATATATGTGTGTGTACTGTTTATATTTATTATGCATATTATGTAAATTTATACACATAAAGTATATACTTAAAAATAATTCCACATATTTAAATATTATTGTTCTTAAATATATACATACATGTGTGTACATTTATATGCACACAATAAATATACAGTTCACATGCATATATTAGGTAAACAAAAACTTTTATTTTGGATGCAATTAATTACGATTAATCATTTGACAGCACTACAAATTAAGTGAACTTGAACTCTCATGCTCAGGGAAAAGCTCTGTGTAGGGACCCTGTCAATCGAGGCACAACTCTTGTTTTGCATTAGCCAAGGCTTTGCTAGACGGTGTTATACTTTAATTATGCAATTATATACTTTTTAGATTTTCACAAAAGTGAAAGGCCAGTAGGGTCAGTTTCATTTGTGCAATAGCATACACTATACAGATTAATTTCAAGCTGTCTTTGCATTAAATCGAACACTAGCACTCACTTGCACTTCACTCTGCGCTTGTCTTTCTTCATCCTCTCTTTGTCTGGTCAGTGCGCTTCTGTGTCTCTCTCTCCATCTCTCTTTCACACTCTGGGCCCACCTTTTAGCCTCCCCCCACTTCCTCCTGCTTGTCTTTGTCGTTTTTCCTGGTTGCTCGTGAAATCTGGAGCTGTCGTTTCTCTCAATTCCAGCACCCCAACTCCATGCGGCACTTTGACCTCTGACCTCTGGGTTTCCCAAGACAGTAGACGTTGTTGTTAGCGTTGGAGCTAACAGATCAGGAGGGTTTTGGAAGGCTTCTGTTTTGTATAAAGTCGACGCGTTTGAGCTGGCCTCCCCATCCAGGGAAAACCGTTTCTTCTTCTCCGGCTCAGGCGTCTGATCTTCTCCGACCCAGGAAGTGACATCACTGGATGTAAAGTCCTTGTGTTCCCCCCAAATTAGCGGTGGGCGTTTAGGTTTACCAGAGTTGTACCCGGAGTTGTTTTTACTGATCCTTCTTACCGGCTGTTTAGCAACAGGAGTCAATGCATCCTCAAAGTGAGGCGGTTGTTGAGTCCAAGGGTTCTCCCACTTATTCCAGGTTGAGGTGCGTCCATCCGGCTCTTTTTTGTTGGAAGAAAACCCAAACTGATAAACTGTTGTTTTAGATGAATCTTCCACAGCATTGCTTTCTCCAGACGGACTGCATGTTTGCATACCAATGACCGGGCTACTGTTGGTCTGAGCGTTCAGTCGTAGTTTCTGAAGCATAGATTCCAGTAGTGCATGAGAGTCTGAGACAGGGTTCGGCTCTGCCATTGGACTCTATGGTACCACATGAGTAGAGACAACTCACAGATGCTGGGTATGTCTACACATACAAGCACACTCGCTCTAGACGCTCAAATTTCACCCATGATAGTTTCTAGTAAAGCTGTACGGTTCTACAGATCCTCCATTTATATCACTCTCTTAGTCCACATAAGTATTTCTGTCCATCAGTCATTCAGATGCTCTAGCTTTCCACCTGAGATCTCTTCTATTGTGTCTGATGTTTGATATTTCACGATTTCTGAGTGTTGCAGAAGGAAGGAGTGTCATAAATAATAGTGCAAAAGCCAGAAAAAGGTGTGCCCAACACCTAGATGGACAGGTAAGACAAGTGTGTCAGGATGAAACATTTTGTATTTTAGTCACTCCCTCTGGCCAGCCGCTGAATGGCTGAGACACCGCGTCTTCAAAAATCACGAGAACATGCTGACATTCTAATATGAAGTCACCGCTTTTTGAGAAAGTGTAGTAATTACATTTAATTGGCCACCCATTTTCTTTTAAGCAGACAAAAAACTGCAATTCTCTAATGTGAAATATCTTGTTTTATATCACTAATTGTAGTAATTATGGTATTTATGTGAAATTATCTAGATTTATATCCCAGTTTAAATGAAGTAAAGTAGGATGGAATGTATAGTTACAATTAAATAATTATGGTAATGTGAATTCAGAGAGCGGTATCAAACATCAAATTTAAGGATGTAAAATTGTGTAACCTTTTATTTTAAATACTTTAATAACAGATTAACAGTCACGCAATTAAACAATGTTAAATCAACTTCCGCTAAAATACACAACGTTGCATTTTTGAGCAGGCGGTATTGTGGAAGTGAGAAAGCGACTCTGCTTTAGGGTTTAAAATAAGCAATATAAATATTTTGCGGTTGTGCTGCTGTCACAGGAATTGTAAAAGCTGTCTAATTACGTTCCGTTAAACAATTTCCTTCAAGCGGACCCGGCATTAAATAACAGCCCTTAACTTCTTTCCTTACTAATTTTATACTGCTCAGTTCACATACGTAAGCGCTTGTACACGGGCGCTTAGTTATGACGCAAACGCCGCCTATCTGATCCCTGGCTCTGATTGGCTAGAGAAGAAAATACGCGCCACATATCCGATTCGAAGTAAACAGCGGCGCACTTCTGACAAATTCTCCAGTTATCAGCTTATAACGAGTTCTGTGTATTTTGAACGATGTCCCTTATGAATGCGATAACAGATAACGGGTCTTAACTTTTCTTTACGATCGATTTCTTGCGTTATACCGGCCACTGGCGTCATGTGGCCGGTTCCGTGATTCGTTATAAAAAGCTGGTGAAAGTAAACTTTATGTAAACGTCGTTTAAAAGGAGTGCTATTGGCAAGCACGATATAATGGATTGTGTTGCCACCGGAGGAAACGTGAAAGGTAATAACTAAACTCGTGAATGGTTAAGTTGGCTTAAAAACGCAAAGCTAGTGGTCTGACTCTTTCTGTATAAACGGGCTTCTCGTGCGTGACTTTAGGGATAGAAGAATACTGATCCACTCTTGTTGTAGTTTTAGCCAAAGCCATACATTCCCTGTCGAGAATCGGAGAGGAGCTGTATTTGGAGCCTGTGGAAGATGGGGTATGTGTATGTGTTTGTGATTGTTTATGTTTGTTTAGTCAGATAGTGAGGTCTTAACACACACACACACACACATATATAATGTCAGCTCCTGTACTGACTTGTTTGTGTCCTGTGTTTTTAGTTGGCTCTGCGGTCAGTCAACTCTTCCCGGTCAGCCTTCGCCTGCTTCTTGCTGTCTCCTCTCTTCTTCCAGAGATACCAGGCTCCTTCAGACCAGAGCTTTCGCTGCAAGATGCCCATCAAGGTTAAAATTCATGTTCCTGCTCTTTCCATCCCTGCATGTTTCATGAGCTAAATAATTGCCCGTTCATCACTTGTGCACTTGAATGCGTCTGACGTATTAATAATTGGCTCGTACTAACCTTTTAGTCATGTTGAAATGTAACATGGCATCGAAGACCGTTCCAAATGCACAAAAAATCTTGTTAATGTAAATGTTTGATTGCTACCATGTCTTTGTCTTATGTTATTTAGAGCGTTCAGGCTGTGTTCAAGTCCCTAGCGTCTCTCGAACGCTCTGTAGAGAAATGCCGTATTCAGTTGAATGGTGGAAAGAGTCGGTTGACCATTACTCTGCACTGTAAACACGGTAAAACACATTTTTTTTGTTAGTAGGATTAAATATATTATCGCACACCTGCATGTATGCAAGTATTAAACCGTACCAAATGCTCGAGCGTTCATATTGTGACTAAATGTAGCTCTTATCTATGAGACTATGAGGAATGAACATAGTATAAATATCAACAAACCTGTTTGTTTGTAAAGCTGCTTTACAATGAGTTTTTTTTAAAAAAGTGTTCTGCAAATTAATATGATATTTTTTTATGGCACAGTAAACAGTTTCTTTCAAAAATTGCATAGAAGTGGTGTAATTTACAATATGATCACCTAAACTGTGTGTTTGTTATAGGGCTCTTGAAAACACACAATTTGTCCTTCCAGGACTGTGAGAGTTTGCAGGCCGTGTTTGATAAAGAGAGCTGTGCAAACGTGCTACAGGCTCAACCCAGGTCTGCATTCATTTCAACACCTCAATATTACAGTAGTCCGCATTTGAAGTGGAAAAAAAAGACGAAAATGAATTTTGGTTTCAGGTTTTAGGACAATTTTCCACTTGACGATCCATTTGCATTTCCATTCAGAGTCTGTTTATTGATTTATTTATTTTTGTTGTCCTGTAGGCTGATGGTGGACACAGTTCTGCATTTCCCTCCGTCTCTGGAGGAGGTGAACCTGTCGGTGAGCGGTGATCGCGTGTGGCTCAGGAACCACGTGGAGGACGATGCTGGTATCAGCCGAGTCTGTCTATGTTCTGCTGATGTGCGTGAAACGATTCAAGTGAAACAAAGTCTTTCCTCTCTCAGACTCATCGCGGGCAATGATGACTGAGCTGTGTTTGAGCTCGGAGGAGTTTGATCATTTTTCCGTGGCCAGTCAGACCAGCATCACCTTCTGCCTCAAAGAGCTCAGGGTGAGCGTGCTCTCACACAAACCTTATTCACATTCACAGTTAAGACAACACATCTGACACAACTTCACGACTTTCTGACTGAAACATCCACCTTATTTCTCTGGTTTCATCCGTTTCCAGTTAACATTAATCTGTACAAAACAGCTTGATATTGCAAACTGGAATTACTTCTTATAGTATTTAAATTTATTGTCGTAATTATAAACAATGGTTTTTAGTGCAAATGGTTTAATTGACTCTCATTTATATTTCTTTATTAATATTTATTTATAAATAGCATGATTAATTGTGCACAAGAAGGAGCAAAAACATAAATCATGTCAAATTAAATTTGATTTACTTGTGTTTTTTTTTACTATAGCCATATAATTTTAAAGCATTACATTTTTTTATTTAATTTTTTTATTTTTCCATCAGGGTTTGCTTGTATTTGCGGAGTCGTCTGGTCTTCCAGTCTCGATGTATTTCGATGAGCCGGGCAGGTTCGTTTCTATTTGTTTCTGACTTATCGCTCAAGTTCACCACTTTCAAATATGTAAAATTGACATGTATGAAAATCAATCAAAAGTTCAGATTTGTAAATTATTTAAATGTTGTTTTAAAAATATGATTCACCAAGGCAGCTGTTAGTTAATGAAAAATACAGTAGAAACAATAATATTGTTAAGAATTATTACAGTTTAAAAGAACTCATTACTATTTGAATACATTTTAAATATTTATTATTATTATTATTATTATTATTATCCTCGTTGAACCCGTCGTGCTGCTTAATATGATTTAGGATTCTTTAATAAATACAGATTTCAAAAGAACTGCGTTTATTTGAAATCTTGTGTAACATGATAAATATCTTTCCTGTCAATTTTGATCAATTTAATTTGTCCTTTCTGAGTAGAAGCATGCATTTATTATAAAAAAATAATAATAATCTTACTCCAAACTTTTAAAATAAAAGTGTATTTGTGTGTCCTCACCTGTGTTTAAGTCCAGTTATCCTGAGTGTAACTGACAGTGTTCTGGAGGCAAATTTTGTTCTCGCTACGCTGTCAGAAGACTCGCATCCCAAGAACCACGTCAACTCCAACACAAAACGGTACTTAAATTCATAAAATATATTCTAAATAACCTTAAAAGCTTTATAAAGAGTTCTATTTGGTGCTTTAACGCTTATTCCCCTCAGCACTGACACAGAACAGCCACCGGATGACTTCATGAGTGATGACATGGACTCGTTTCTCATCGCCATGGAGACCAGTGAGCTTCCTGGACCGTCACACGTCCCCACATCCCCACCAAGACCCACCAATAACAGAAAGCACTCTTTCAGTGAAGAGGAGGAGGAGGAGGAGGAGGAGGAAGCACTTAGAGAAGGACCTCCCAACAAAAAGGTACAATAATCATTCAAATGGACCATTTAACAATATAAGACCTAATGCCCAGATCCCACTAACATTCAGTTCATGCTTTCTTATCTTTCAGTTTTGTTCACTTTTCTTCGGTTCAGTTCTGCCCACTCCCTCTCAGCTGCCCAATCAGACGATGCAGAGCCAGGAAGTGCTGGCAAGCGACAGCGAAGATGAAAACCAGACAGAAACATCATAACCGCCCATCGGCTGAACTCCCACATCCAGCCTCACAAAGACTGCCGAATACATTAACACACACACGTCTCCTCCTGATTTTATTTTTCTATGAAAATAATTATGGTTTTAAACCAAGAGATGAAGCAGTGAATATAACAAGCCGCATCAAATCATTGCACAAGTCACATTAAAACGTCTCACTCCCGCTGTTATCGAGTCTCTTGTTATTTAAAAATATCCGTCGGAAAAAGGAGCAGAGTTTCTCCTGGCGCGGGATGTCTGAGAGTCACTGTTCCCCGGGGTCACGGCATTATCACCCTTCCTGCTCAGCACCTGGAAGCTCTTTCCTCTTGTCTGAGGCTTTTTTCTTTCTTTTTGTTTTTCTTTGTCCTTTTCCATTTCCTTCTCACGTTTCTTTCTGTCTTTCTCTTCTCTTTCTTTTCGCTCTTTCTCTCTCTTCCGCCGCCTCCTCTCTTTCGCCGTCAGCCTCTCCTCTTTCTCGCTGAAGTCCTGGATGAGGATTTTGGGGACGGGGGTTTTATTGGTCTCCCCTCTGAGACGTTGAAACAGACCCAGACGTTTTGGAGGGCCTGACTTTGTCGGCGAGTTGGGCTGAGCGTGTGTATCCGGTGTCGGTGGTGTGTGTTCTGAATGCGTGTGTTCTTGCTGCTGTGGTTCTTTGAAGGTGTCCTCAGAGAGGATTGTGGGATAGGAAACCCGCGAGCTGGAAGACCTGCGCACCCGGACGTGAGCCGGTGGGACGTTTGGGCTTGTGGTTTTTGAAGGTGAAACTGAAGGAGTGGACTCTAAACCCTGGCAGTTTTCTGCTATTGCACATTTATTGTTATGAGGGTTGCCAGATTCAGAAGCAGAATCCTCAGTTTTACTCTCAAGGTTGCCTGATTCTGCGCTTACAAGCTCTTTGCTGGTCTCTGAGATTTCAGAGCTGGTTGTGATATCTTCTTTGTAATCTGAGTTGCCAGATCCAACTGTAGAATCAATTATATTGTCCTCTGTGTTGCCAGATTCACTTGTAGATGGCACATCCATGCATTCTGGGGCGTCAGATTCAGTGGTCACATGCTCTGGATTGCTCTCTGAGTTGCCAGATTCAGCTGTGACATGTACATTTTTCTTCTCCGGGTTGCCAGATCCAACAGCACAATCCACTATATTATTCTCTGTGTTGCCAGGTCCACTTGTAACTTGCTCATTGCTGTATTGTGGGTTTTCGTCAGGAGAACCATCTATATTTCTCTCTGAACTGTCAGATCCAAAAGCAACATCCATGGCATCGCTTTCTGGTTTTTCAGTTTCGGTGGTAAGATCTGTCATATTGCATTCAGAGTTGCCAGATTCAGTTGTATCATGCACATCATTGTTTTCAAGATTTCCATCAGCAGAATCCACTTCACTCCTCTCAGAGTCTCTTGTAACAGTGACACTGTTGCTATCTGGGTTGTTAGATCCAGCAGCAATTTCCGGACTATTGTTTTCAAGTTCGCCAGAATCAGCAGCAATATCTATTGTGTTGCATTGAAGGTTTTCTGATTTGGGAGCAGCATGCATTTCATTGCTTTCTGCATGGACATATCTACAAGTATCATCTTCTGCATTGTTTGTGAGGTTGCTTGATTCGTCAGTATTGATTTCACAGCACACTATGTTTTCAGCTTCAGGTTTATTAACGTCATTATTTTTGGGATTAATCTCACTGTTTTCTTCATCATGACATGTGCCATCAGAGTGTATTGATGCTGCACTCTCCTCCTGAGGATCAATGATATTGGTGTCATCGGCAGAATCCACTTCACTCTGCTCTGGGTTGCCAGATCCTTCAGCATCTTCCACATCTTCGCCTGATTGGGATTGCTGTTCAGGATCTGTTGGTTCGTCCGGATGCTCGGTTTCAATTTCTTGTTCAGTTTTTAACAAGAATGATGTTAGCACTATTTCAGGTGTTTGCAGTGTCTCTTTAACACAATGAGAGTGACTTTCATTCTCGTCAAAGCTAGTATCCTGCCTGTTATCCTCCAGTGTCTCGCCATCTTTCTCCTCACACATGTTTGAAGGGTCTGATATCTCTGTGGTCTCCTCAGGGAGAACATCAAACTCTTGCTGAATCCCTTTCACCTTGTCTGCGTCAGTATGGTTTTCACTAATAAGCTGAGTCTCCTCATCTTGCTCTATAGCTGTATTTATGCACGAATCTTCTCTCTGCCTTTCTGATTCTTCTTCTGCTTCATGTTGATCACTAGATGTTTGAGACCTCTCTTCCTCCGGAAAAACATGTATCTGTACCTCTTTCTCTGGGATATTTTCCTCATTTTCTTCATTCAATGTGGTGTTTGGTAACCTATCTTCTGCTTGTTGTTCTTGTTTGCAGTGTTCTTTTCGTATTTCCTCTTCCTGGATGTTGCTGTCTGGTTGTAGTTCCTCTTCCTGTTTACTGGAGTCTTCCTGTGATGTACTTTGTTCACAAGGCTCTAAAATCCTCTCAGTCTCCACAGTCTGTTCACACGTCTGTGTGTCTGTATTCTGTTCATTTTGATTTGTTGGTGCTTCTGTGTTCTGATCATCTCGATTTTTGTCTTTTTCCATATCCTGTCCATCCTGATCTCCTTGAGCTTCTGTACTCTGTGCATCTTGACTCGTGTCCTGTATATGGCAATGTATGCCCTCCTCAATCACACAACAAGCTGTCTTTTCTTTCTCATCACCTTGTGCTGTTTCTGGACGATCCTCCTGTTGGTTTAAAGATGTCTCTGTATGCTCTTTCTCAAAAACATCGCAGTCAATGCTGGAGGACACCACCACTGAGATTTTGGGATGTGTGTTGAGACCTTTGTTTGAGCAGAGTTCGTCGGCTAGCCTGTCCCGCTTGGCCCTTTGCTCCTCAACGATACCGCACACACTCCTCCTCCTCACCTCCTCATCGTCGCTCTCCTCCACAACGTTTCGCGAGAATTTTCTTCCCCCTCCGTCCCATTCCTCCATGTCGGTCTTACTGCTCCTCTTCCTCCATTTCTTACGGAGAGCCAAAGGAGAAAGAGAAGAATGTGAGCGCGTGAGAGGAAGAGTCAGGCTCCCCTTCGGTCGCTCCTTCTTTTCTTGATCCTTTGGTTTATCCTGTGATCTTTCCCAAACCATCCGGTATCCATGACATCGCCCTCTTGGGTCAAAGGTCGAGTTTGGTCTCTCTTTTTTCCATTTCTCCAGCTCTTTCTCAGTTTGTTTTTGCAGGTCCGTCAAGGACAGAGACACTGAACATACCTGAGGATGAAACAGTGATTTTAAGTAAATAAATCTGTCAGGGTTATTTAATTTTTTTGCATTAATTACTCATCCTCATGTGTTGCCAAACCGGTAAGACCTTTGTTCATCTTGGGGAAAACACATTAAGATATTTTTAATGCATTCTGAGAGCTCTCTAATGTTCTCATAGACAGCAATGGAATTAACATGATAAACGTCCAGAAACATAGCAAGGAGCTCGGTAAAATAATGCATTTGTGTTCAGTGGATAATCTCCAAAATAATGCTAGTTGATGTGAAGATGAATTGTTATTGTTATTTTAGTATTGTTTGCATACAAAATATATTCTTGTAGCTTCGTTAAAGTACAGTTGAACCCAATGTCACATGGCTTATTTTATCAAACTCCTTGCTACGTTTCTAAATGTTGGTTGTGTTACATTGATGTCTGTGGGAGAGTCAGACAGCTCTCAGAATGCATCAAAAATATCTCCATTTGTTTCGTAGACGAAGCTCTTACATGAGGGCGAGTATTTAATGACAAAATGTTAATATTGGAGCAGATTAAACCTTTAAGGCCTGTTCACTCCAACACAAATGTTCATAATATTATTTTTTTTTTTCATTAGGCTCATACACATACATCCCCTGGCTCTTCCAAGCTTTATAATAAGCTATATAAGAATGGGTGTTGAGATTTTGAAGCCTAAAAAAGTGTGTACATCCATAATAAAAAGTACTACGCATGAATCCATGGGGTTGATAAAGGGGTTAATTTAACATAATTCAGATTAGATTTATCTGTCATATACACCTAAGACTGCTCGAGGGTGAGTAAATAATGGGGTGATTTTCATTTTTGGGTGAAATAACCCTACTATGTATAAAAATGTAAAATGTAAATGCATATTCACTCTCTGACAGTAGGTGGCAGTTTCAGAAAAATGTAAGTGCCTCAGTTTTTCCAGTACCATGGAAAAGAGATTAGTTCTAAATCTGCAGTGTTGCTGCCATGTGAATGTATCTGTCATTCAAATTAAAATTGCAGCAAATTCCTCACAGAAGATTCATTATGATGTAAACGGGCCTTTATTCAGATGACCTTAGATGATCGGTAACGTTACCTCATGGATAAAAGCATCAGCCTGCTCATGTTGGACACGTTGTTTAACCCCTCGTAGTCTCTCCAGTGTTTCCATCTGTCCGTCACACTCCTTTCTTAATCGTCCTTCACCCAGACACCGGCGAACCAGCACCACAGCGACCTGAAACAAAACCCGCACACCTGCGACACACACAACCTCTGGTCAGTGCAAGGACTTCAACAGCAGCTCCACGCGGAAAGAAGTGTAATTAAGTAATAAAGAAGAGTAAGTGTAAATTTTGCATGATCTCGTTAAAGAAATTAATACTTTTATTCAGCTAGGATGCATTAAATTCAATAGACACGCATTAATCAAGCAGGGGTACGTAAAGTAAAAAAATACTTCAAGAAAACAGTTGGCTGATTTGATTCATATCATAATGATATCATAATAACAATTACATCCAAAATAGGTTTTATTCATGTAATATATCTGTGCATAACGTATATATTCTGTATATATAAATACATACATCCGTATATATTTTTTTAATATTTACATGTATACATATCAGATATATAGAAATTATATGTATTTTTTTTTCTTTAATATATACATGCATGTGTGTGTATTTATACAGAATAAATATATACAGTATAGACACTGGGAGAAAAAAAACTTGATGTGATTTATTTGACACTACTGATGTATATCAGTGCTGTTAAATACATGCAGAATAAAAGTTTTTCGTTTACATAAGTGTGTACTATATATGTGTTATGAATGAATGAATATGCAATAAACATGAATATGTTTAAGAAAATATAGTATATTTGTATATTACATATATAAATATGTAAGTTAAGATATTCAAATATGGTTATTTTTACTGGCATATACAATATTCATATTATTATGTTTATTTTATAATCATCTCACATATCATGAATTTTCTATAATGTATTTATTTATATGATAAAAAATTACATCTGACATGACAATATAGTTTTGATTCTCCATTATAAATTTTAGGCCTAGATTGTAGAATAAATGTGCCGGCAAGTTAACCTTGCTTTCTGCGATGGCCAGTGGTATCCAAAAAAAATTGCATGATTTATCATCCAGACCAGTAGGTGTCAGTATAAAGTCTAAACCCAAAGTAAAACAAACAATTACCAAGTGCACCTTTAAATCACGCAAATATACAGTTGAAAACAAACCATAGCAGAAAAAGAGATCCCAGACTCTGAGCAGAGTTTCGAAGGGCAGGTGACGGCTGTACAGACACATCAGCCAATCGGTGGCAAACATCAGAGGCTCCACCCCCTGATTCTGTAGGTGTTTGTGTGCGGCTGGACACAGCTTTTTTACGATGCTTGACAGAACAGCGGCATCGAATAAAACACCTTCCTAAAGAAAAAGAAAATCAAAAGCCCATTTCTACATTTTAACGCTCGTTTAACCGTTGTTTTTATGGTCATGGAAAGCTGCCCTACCAGCAGAGGGCTGTAGTATCCAGGGAGGTAGAGCTCACTGATCTGCACCAGACACCAGAACGCCTCCTAAAACAAACAACCATGTTAAACATCAAGCTTGCAAGCAAACAAACTCATGCAATTTCTGGGATAATAGCTGGACGCCACTCATTTGAGTATTGCCCCTCTAAAATATCAACCAAAACTATGGTGTGTAAATAATATGATTTACAATATAATAGACTGTCAAGGCAATTTTATTCACTTTAAACATTCAATGAAGTGATTATTTTCTCTTTAATAGAGATAATATTGAGTCATCAATTAATTAGTCATGATAAAACATTATAACCAATGTATTTTTCCACCAGTCTATTATGTTACTGATTATAACGTTATCTTTTTTGATAGCTTGTTTATTACTGTGAACTGATGTTAGGTTATTGTAGATCTACAGAAAACACAGACACACCAAAATACCAAGAACAAAAAGTCCCCACATTAACAATCTCTCCCTTTAAGAAATAGCAATAAAGTGGCAAAATGATAATACATTACTGTTTGAAATTCTTTATCACAGCATAATTTATTCAACATGCTATTTAAAAAAGTTTTGAAATAAATGAATCCTTTTAAACTGATCAAAAGAA